>NW_008676490.1:94506-103938 GCF_000695815.1 Acanthisitta chloris | reverse complement strand
TTAAGGTCCCTTCCAACCCTTAACATTGGATGACATGTCAGGATGGATGGCTGGACAACTGTGTTGGGCCAGGGAGCCACAGGAACATAGAATCCTAGAATCATTAATGTTGGAAAAAACCCTCAAAGATCATCAATTCCAACCATTAACCCAGAACCTCTCTCTTCACCACTACACCAAGTCTCCAAGTGCCACATCCACACATGTTTTTAATACCTCCAGGGATGGTGACTCCACCACTTCCCCAGGACAGCCTATTCCAATGTCTGAACAGCCTTTCAGTGGAGAAATTTTTCCTAATATCCAATCTAAACCTTCCCTGGAGCAACTTCAGTCCATTTCCTCAATGACATGGAGCAAATAAGACTGCCCCATGCTGAGGGCAGCAAGCAAGGCATAGCATCAAGTGCGAAGCACAGTTTTGGGGAGCAGAGGTATGGTCACATTCCTCTTCCCATGGTCTTCTTCCCTGCTCTGCCATTCCTCATTCTTCCTGAGTAAATTGGCCTAATGATTTGTGCCATTAACTTCAGGGGCTCTCCTCCTTTCAAGGCCCAGCAAACACTAAAGAAGTACAAAACTGCTGACTCCCAATGAAGTTTACTGTAGCTGGCATTTCTGCAATCTCTGATATTCTTAATGACTTGTTGGTCAAACAGAGAGATTGTTCATATTTCTGACCCAAAGAGCTGCCACACAGCTTTTACCCTTCAGCCACCAGGGTGGCTTCCCCAAATCAGAGTCTGGGATGGGTTAAGTCCAGACACATGGTAAGGTCAGCTTTGTAACCCAGGTTTTGAGAACATTCATTCTGAGCTGGAAACACTGCCCACATTGTCTCCCTTTTTCTGTCAAACTATCTCCTTCTTCCTTACAGACACTCAGACTTTTCATTTCACCCCAAACAGTTTTATCATGGTTTTATGCAGCACAAGCATGTCAAACAGGGTAGTCATTACTTAATTACTTGATATCTAAATTGGAGAGTTTAGTCAAACATCTCCAGTTTTTGTAATTATAGCCAACTTTATATAAACATCTGCTGGCAAACACCAGGCTTGTGTGCTTGCAGGAAGCACACCACAAATGACAGGAGAATAACCTGGGGTAACAAAATAAACACAGTCACTCATCTCAGCTTGCTAATCTTCTGAATATTTTCATTCTCAAGTGATTTTGACAAGCATTTTTGAAATTCAACCAGAAGTCAGTGTATCATTGGAGTTGTTTTACTTTGTTACGACTACAAACCAAAGACTGAGACAGTATTTTTATTCACATCTGGTTTCTCAAGAAATTCTGTCATCAATATTATACCAATTCCTTATTGCATGAAGCACAGCTAGCATGACCTTAGCCTGGCAGAAAAATGTATACAGTTAATTTCATACCTATAAATTTTAGTTTGACCTTCTTTTCGCAGTATTCTGTCTTAGGCACAGACAGGGCTAATTTTATGGCAGACTGGCCTATCATCAGGATGTTTTTCCATTATGTAATGTTCCACACCATGTGTATCACCATCCAGGCACTTCTTCAAGACAAAAATCAGACCACCAGTGTGAGTAGGCATAGGTAGCAAAACTGTTCCTAACATATCTTGTGTCTGAAAAAGCTAAAGCTTGGTCTCTCTCTTGTGCTTTGGTCACTCCAGGGCATCTGCAAGGGCAGTGACAGCTTGGATGAAGTCCATGATGGCAAACTAGGTGCCAGTGCAACAGTGGATGACTATGAGCAGAACTCTCATAGGATTCATCAGATCTTCAGTAAGAAGGGGACATCAGAGAAGTAGATGTCAATCTATTTATGATTTCTGTTTTCTCCCCCAGTCATCCTTGATGGCAGCTGAGGAGCAAGGAGGTCTCAGGAGCAAGGGCACAAAGCATTATGACCATCTAATGTTTGTATTATTTTGTGCTTTCTAGAAGCAGCAGCAGCAGAATTATTTTATCAATACATTTCATCGGCCTTAAAGTCTAACTCAGAATATTCTCAAACCCTTTTCTTGTTGTTGCTTTTTTTTTGGGGGGGGGATTTCTTGAGGGTTTTGGAGTGGGTTTTGTTTGTTTGTTCTTCATTTTGTTGGGTTTTTATCAGTAAGAGGATACTGTACAGCCTTAATCCATCTTTTTATTTTAAATTCCAATTTTGTTCGGAATTAGTTTGGCACTGACTGAAGTTAGTGTCATCTCAGGTCCTTGTATCTGATCCCTCTGCAGTCAACTGTCCTTCTCAACACACTGCTGATACTTTTGCTTTGTAGCACATGAATCCCATAAAAACCCCTCATTACTCCTTTATGGTTCAAACCTGCCTCTCCTTAGGTGAACCCTTTCCCGCCTTTCCAGTGGGAATAAGAGGCAGATATTGCCATACCTGTCAAATTTAGCATCAAATGGTCCTCTTATCTTTAGTGGAGGTAACTATGGAGATGCTTTCTGGTGGAGGTACCCAGGTTCCTTGGAGAGCAGGATGGCCAGGAAGCATTTTGCCCAGACCACTGTGGGCCATGATACATTCACAAGACTATATGTGTGCCTAAACAGGGGGAAAAGGAGACATGAGGTCCCTTATTGCTCAGTGTCCTGACCTATTCCTATCCCATTTTATAACTACACATAAAATTAATTGACTTTCTGCAACCTACATCATTATTTACACTTGATGAAATATGTAGTTCTTACAGAAAAATGTAAGCACATGAATGGCAACACACTGCAATATATTGTATTTAATTATGACACATCCAGCTGTTTCTAACAGCATTGCATGATGTCCCAAAGAAGAGTTGCAGCTACACATACAATTCTCACTCTGGTGTAACCTGGTCCTGGTCACCGTGTCAGGTAGCCTCTCTTAGTAGTTTGCCTGGTGGAATACAAGAGAATCCTCAAATGGTTTGGCTTGGAAGGGACCTTAGAGATCATCTCATTCCGACCCCTCTGCCATGGGCAGGGACACCATCCCTACACCAGGTTGCTCAAAGCCCCATCCAACCTGGTGTTGAACACTTCCGGGAATGGGGAGTTCACAACCTTTCTGGTAACCTGTTCCAGTGTTCCACCACATTCACAATAAAGAATTTCTACCTAATACCTAGTCTAAACTTGCCCTCAGTTTCACCTGTTCGCTATATGCCCTGGTGAAAAGTCCCTGTCCAGCTTTCTTGTGGCCCCCCCCCCGTTTTTGGCCGTTTAGGGACTGGAAGGCTAAGGAATTATGATGCTAACAGTCTAGGAATTGATTAAAAACAAGAATACAAGAAAGAAGTCTTGACAGAGTAAAACCTATGCCATTTCCCAGTGCTTACAGAGTCTCTTCAATCACCAACAAGGGGGAAACCTTTTCTTGTTTGGCATGACTTAATGATACCCCCGAAAAGAACTAATTTACCTAATGCCTGGAAACCTAGTGTGCAATATTGAGCATGACATTATTAGCTATGCAAGTGCCAAAGAAGCCTTTCTTTTTTTCAAAGTTATAATGTGATTTTTATCACTGTTGATCAAATTATGCTAAAAGATGTTTGACTTGCCTGCATGATCTTCTAAAATTTACATTTATATAGCTTCTTCCATGGTTGATGATTACCAAATACCTAACAAAAGAATTCTTTACAGAGGTGGAAAGACATTTTTACACTCACATGGAAGGCAATCAATCTGTAGAAACAGATAAGTAAAAAATCAAGCACAATTTTAAATTCACTACGGCTGGTATGTCCATAGCACATCTAGGTGGAGGAGAAATTATTTCAGCTTCCTAAACCTGCATGGGCTTCATCTGCTCTGAGTGGAGTGGGAAGTTTTAAGGAAAATAAGAAAATATGTAAGAAAAAAGAGTTTAGTATCTCCACTAAGACAGAATTTCACCCCTGCAGTCTGCATTAATTGACTGAAGAGGTTTTGCCGTATGGCTTCCTGCAATTACCTGTCAGTCAGCTTAAACTGCTTCTTAGAACATTGTCCTGAATAAATGAACCTCTAGATTAAATCATTGTGATGGACACATGAACACACATTCAGAGGAACAATTACAAATACCCTCATAAACTTTATGTCTCCCATCTTGGGAATTCCTTAATGTTTCAAGGTTTTCTTCCATTAGCACTTCATCAGAAATGTGAATCTAAGTGACTTTGCCTCTCCCACAGTACAACAACCCGATGATTTCATACAAAATCAGGTAGCCAATTATTTCTCCTGTGAAACTGGCAAAACATTACCACCAACTTGAGTTATGTTCATGTAGGCAACGCTGATAATCTCCTTTAAAACATTTCTTTCCTTACTGTAAATTAGGTAACCTCCATGTATAATAAGTGCCAAATTCATATGCAAGACCTGATGTATGTGATACTTACAGAAATATATAAGGTAAGTAGAGGCCTGAGTCCAAAATGTGCTCAAGAAACTAATGACTGCAAAGCACATAAAATCCTTACAGAATTGTCTGGCCTCTGTACTGTGAAGGACAGAAAGGCTAAATAGCCCTAAGCACTCTCCCTACAAAGGAGGGAAGACCTTTTCAGCTTAGGAATTTTTTTATTAAACCTTAGAATATTGATCAAGTGTTAAACTATTACCCACAGGTCAATAATTTATTACATTGGCTAATGCACTTAACAGCTAAACTGGCCATGGCAGAATCCTTATCCTGAGCATTAAGGCTCTGAAATTAAAAGGGAGCAGGGCCACTGAATTATGGTTGCACCAGAAGCCCAGAAGACCCAAGTTCCTTCCTGATGAAACGTGTATAAAGCTATTAACATTTAATCCTATTATTTTATATTTAATTTAAAAAGTCTTGCAAGTGAGGTGCTCATCTATTGCAACATGCAGAGGCTCAGCCTACTTGGTGGGAAAAAAATTCTTGCAACAAAGCAGGTTAAAAAAAAATAAAGAACTCTCACTGCTCCCAAAACCCATCTTCAGACACAAACATGTTTAGCTTTGCTCAGCCTAGCAGCAGACATAATCATAGCTGCCACCAGAGCAAGGGCTTTTGCCAGGGTGAGCTCCTACATGGGGAGGATGTCAGAGCATCAGCTGCCACTGAATGAATGTAACGTGGCTGTTCAAAAGCAAAGTGTTCTCTGTCACAGCCATATCACAGCTTAGCATGGAAGGAAAACACTTTAACTTTCATGTGACAGGTCTTAGGAGAAAAAAAATGACACAGTTCTGAAAGGCAAAGCTAAGCTGTTTGGATTTTTCTTTCTTTTTTTTTTTTCTTTCTAGTTTAGGCAATAAACCTCCATGACCTCCTTCCTCCCCCAAATTACTTATTTACATAGACTCAATCTGCCCCAAGAATTAATTTGTGACAGTGAAAGGAGAGCAGATTGCTGTGCCTTTGGGTTAAGAGCCTTCTAATATGTCAGGGACATTTAAGACAAGCTGCCAGTGATATTTTCAGTCTTACATATTTTACTACTCTTTTGTGAGGTTATTTAGGAAACCTGGGGAGAAGAGCATGCTGGATGTAGCAGAACTGTCCTTTTGATGACCTCTTCCAGAGCTGTATTGCATTGGGAAGCCTGATTAGTGTCAGAGTGTACTTGGATGACTATAGCTTTGATGAAAATACAGCTTTCAGAAAAATTTTTTCTCATTAGTTTTCCCATAATCAAGGAGATAACATTGCCTCCTGGTTTCTGATGCTCTTTAAAGCACCAAGTTCAGTTAGATATGCACCTCTAAAAAAATGAGGAAATCAAGAAAACATAGCTATTCTATAGTTGCAGAAGTCTTAACCCATCCATCTTTTAGAAGTAGCACACATCTAACAGTGGAGATTCCTTTACACTAAGTACTTTCAAATGAGCTGGGTCAAATTCCTTAGCTGGAGTGGAAGGTTTCTTTGTATCAGTGAGGCTGATTATTAAATCAGTATTAGAAACACTCAAAATTTTAAGTGGAACATATTCAAGTGTCCTTGCATTGCTTCAAAACAGAGAAATTAGTTTTACAATATGGCACTAGTTTGCCAAAGATTTTTTCAGGATTTTATCAAAAAAGAATCAGTGTCTAAGCATACAATGAATACCAGTCAGGATGGTATCATGGAGAACAGGTTCCATAAACACATGTTCTTTTATTTAAAAGAAAATATATTTTAACTACTCCGTGTTGATGCAAGTAATTTTCTTCTATCACACAACATTTTGTGCTAAAAGCTTGCATTGTCTGGAATTAGCAAGTGCTTTCAATGCATCTGAAAATGACTCATTGATTGCTCCCCAAACTGTGACATTAATGAAAAGATATTATTAAGAAAGGCTAAGAGAAAAGAGATACTCCAAAGAAAGCATCTTTGGTCTGATGTCAGTAGACATTTTCAGTGATCCAGGTTACCAAAATGGCAAATTCTTGCAAAGTAATTATTCAGTCATCAGAAAGACTGGTGGGATTACAAGTAAGAAGCACGGGTTGTACATCTAGGCTGACCAGAAACACCTCACTACATGGTCTCTATACCATGGAGGAATAGCATTGCACTGCATTACATTGAGAAAAGTTATGAGAGATGATCTGGTAATTATGTGTCCAATCAGGTTCTTTCAGTAAGAACTGAGAAAAGACAGAGGAGAAGGGTTTACCTAGGCTTAAAACTCACAGATGGGAGATTAAAATAGATAGATGTGACCATAAAACAAGACACTGCTTCACAACAGTGAAGGTAATTAAAAGGTAGAGAGGGTTACTGGAAGAATCAGTAGACTTCCAGTCACTTAATCTTTAAAATGGGATTCCCTGCTTTTCTATAGGATTTGCATGCCTTAACCCTCTCCTGGAAAAAAATTCATGGTCCCTATGCAAAGCAGATCAAGAGTAGATGGCTGCAGTTGTTCCTCAGGGCCTCACAGTCTGTGAATGATTTATCGACAAGTCAGATGTGCAAGTTTACAGCTTGATAGAGAGGAAAAAACCCAGCTTGGCTGTGGGCAACCTCTGTGAAATAAGGCTGTCTGTAGACAGCTCTAAACACCATCTCAGGCCACCACCTCTCCAAAGAGAGTCTTGCTAAAATGGACTCCAGAGAGGGATGACAAAAAATATCCTGACTAGAACAGATTTTTGAGATGTAATTCTGATGGGTGACTGTCCTGGTCCAATAAGCCTTGGGAGTGTTTGATTGATTCCCCCAATGTGGATTAAGACACAAATGAGGTTAAAATACCATTAGGGAGTGAGACTTTATTACTCGTTACTCAAGGGGGAGAGAGAAGGGGCAATAGGAAAGTTAGCAAACAGAAAAGGGGAGAAGCAAGCAAGATTTGGGGTGGTGCAGCAGAGATAGTCACCACCATAGGTCCAGCAGCATTCTGAGGATGCATAGGAGTCTTTTCTTTGGTGGTGAGTGTGTTTTTCTTTGGTGGTGAGGATGCTGGTCCTTTTTCTAGGGCTCTGTCAGGCACTGATTGGTCAGTTTATCTAGAGCTGACCAATTCTCAGCCTCTGATGACAGTCATGGACAATGGTGGACAAAGGTGCCTTGTGGTCTAGGCAGCTGGAGGGGATGAGGATCATTGTCTGGCAGATGGCATCCAGAGGGTGTAGGTGGTAGACAGTGGTGCCTCCTTACCTTGGAACTTTGGTCGTTATCTGTTAGCTGGAGGATTCGGGTGGTGGACAATGGCACCTCATTATCTCGACAGCTGGAGACACCCTATGACTCAACAAGCCTTGAGGCAAACAGTCCAGGGGTCGATGTTTTCAGTCTCCTACACCATGTCATGAAAGCCAGGCAATGTCTAAACAAACATTTCGTAAAGGTCCCTTACCAGATCAGACACAGTGTTGCTCTAATATCTTAAGAGAGGTCAGTACTAGGTGAGGAAGTGTTTCAAGCACTTTAACTACAATAAATAAGCCATAAATGGGAGACAAAAAATGCTAGGAGCTCATAAGTTTTTCTGTGGACCAATGAAATTGTATTAAAGCATGACAGTAAAAGAAGTCCTGCATTTCAAAGACATGAGCCCAATGGTATAACAAGATATCATCTTTAGCTTGTTTAATAAATGCACCATTTACATAATTTCCAGAGCCCTTGGCTTTCAGCAGTGTGCCATGTCCCCCATATCACACTGATAAGGAAACCGAGCATGGGGCATCCTCCCATCCCATGACATGCACTACACACTGCACCAGGTGATACTAGTTAGTATGGCTACAGCCCCTGAAATAGTCCTGCTCGCTGATATTCTTTTCAGTATCTGAAGGGCCTACAAGGAACCAGAGAGGGACTCTGTGTTAGGAACTGCAGCGACAGGACAAGGGGTAATGTGTTCAAACTGAAGGAGCCTAGGCTGGATATGAAGAAAATGTTTTTTACTGTTAGAGCGGTGAGACACTGGCACAGGTTGTCCAGGGACATGGTGGCTGCCTCAACCCTGGTGGTGTTCAAGGCCAGGCTGGATGAAGCCTTGAGCAACCTGATGTAGTGAGGAGGTGTCCCTGCCCAGGGCAGGGGACTGGAACTAGATGATCTGTAAGGTCCATTCCAGCCCCTTAACATTCTATGATTCAAAATACCAAGTGTGTTTATTGCCTCTGCACAGCCCCAACAAACCAAATCTCTGAGGACAAATATCTGCTAAGGAAGAACAGGGGCCCTTTGAATGAGAGCTACCGTTCAAATTCAAAGAAGTGCAAAATAAAAAAGGAAAAGAGGGAATGATGTGCCACTGAAAGGGAGGCACAGTAACACAATACATGCGTCTTGAATAAAAATGAAAACCTAATCACACTACACTGAAGCTCTGGATAGAACATTTCATCCCCTATTTTGTATTCTGATCAGGCAGGCAGGCATAAAAATGACCTTTCTTGCATGCATGTTTCCAGAAACCCGTTTCAAGCAGATGTTTATTTTATCTGACTAGATCTTAGCTGGCCTTCAGCACAGATGATACCAGATGTTTTCTGTTTAAGGACTGTCCTCTGAAAAGTTAAACCTGGGCAGTATGGCAGGTGCCTGTTGGTGAACACTTCAGCTTCTGCATCCCTCGGGTCTTTTGGTGCTTCGTGAATTCAGTGCAGGCTGCCAGTAAGCAGGAAAGTTTCCTGTTCCTTGGCTGCTATTTGGCATGTTCTGCCTGAGAGCTTTGGGTATGGTTTAAAGGGTCCTGTCGTGGTCCCAAGTCCCCAAACCTGTACCATCAAAAGTGCCCTCTAACAGCTAGTTGGTGTAGCCTCCCAGACTTGGCACTATACACAAGCCTTTGAGCCATCCATTTACAGCACAGTGTTAGGTTAATGGTTGGACTTGCTGGTCTTAGAGGTCTCCTCCAACCTTGATGATTCTATTCCTTTCTCCTACGAGAGTGAGGTTTTCTCAGCAATGAACACAAGTTAAAACCAAGAGCATTTTCTTCCTTTCAGCCTCACTGCAACAAATTCTAGGAATCTTTCCCACTGTGCATTG
>NW_008676490.1:90003-94453 GCF_000695815.1 Acanthisitta chloris | reverse complement strand
TAGAAGGATATTTAGCTATTTACCTTACCTACTACCATGTATGAATCACCTGAAATGAGCCATACCGAAAGGTCTCTATGGCTCAATATCTTTTCTCTGACAGTGGCCAAAAGCAGGTGCCCATTGAAGGTGGCAGGTAAGAACGCACCAATAGGATACTCCACCCAAATAATGTCACAACATCTAGTAACACATGGTTGAGAGCCACAGTGAGCTGGGGATGGTTCTTGTCTATAAGGTAACCCTCAGGGCATTTATCTGTCATTAACATATTCAATCTCCAGACATGAACTTGGGCAACTATGATATCCTGTGGCATAGAGTTCACTGCTGAGCCATGCAGCACTTGAGCAGATTAACACTGAGCTGCTGAAGGTTCACATTTTGGGCATTACCTTCTGTCTGTTTTAAACATGTCACTTGTTAACAAAGATGCCTATAAAAGGAAGCTGTTGAAAAAGAGATGAATATATACCAAAGAGTGAATGGCATGAAGAAAAAAGAGAAAAATGTAGTATTGCCTTCAATACAGTGTTGGTCTCTAACTTGCCTTTGGTCATAACTGAGCAGTATTGGAAAGCTAGAAAGGAAATGTTTGCATCTTGTTTCAGTTTGATAAAGATGATCATCATCATTAGTATTATTATTAGTACTACTCCTACTACAAACATTTGTTTGGATTGGATCAAAGCCCTAGGACTTAACCATACTGTACATCTCAGCTAAAATTTTATTTAATCAGCTGGAATCTTGCACTTTTTCTTAAGAAAAGGTGCCTATTTTGTAAGGAAATTCGAAGTTTAGGATTACAATACATGAGGAGCAAAGAAGACATTCAAGCGAAGCAAAGTGATTGAAAAATGGGAATGATGGGCTAATCAAAGAAGAGAATGTAAATTCATAAATCATAAGAATAGTGATGAAACATGAGAGAGGTGAGAGTTGTTATAGTGAAGCTGCTTCACCTTTTGTACTTACAAAGACCTTGATTACACCTTACCATAATTACCTGCATGTAGACCTACCATAGTCCCAATGACAAAATGCCAGCAAGTGGAAAGGTGGAATGAAAGAGGAGCTTTACTGACTTCTAATAATTGAGTAGAAGAAGAATGGTAGAGAGACATCTGCCACTCCTAATCCATTTACCAGCCAGGATTTTGGCTTTGAGGAGATTTCTTAGTCTGGACAGACAGAGGAAGGAAAGTGAAGAAGAATTAAAAGATGTCTGTTCACTCAATCACTTTGTTATGAATCTAAAGGATTTGACTGAGAGAACTCATCTGGACCTAGATTCTTTTCAGTATAAGTATCTTGATTTGTTTGTGGAAAACTATAGATCACAGTTCACAGAGCAGTCGAATTTCCTTGCACATGTCATTTGGTATTGTAAGGTTGTTCTCCAAACATTCATAACCCTCTGGAGTTTTCCAACCCCGGCCCATATCTTCGTATAATGAGTCATTATTGCTGCCATATCTGTGTGCCCATAGGCAAAACAAAGCACAGACTAATATGTCCAGAGCCAGTTTGCGTGCCTGCAAAGAAGGAGCACATATACATACAGACAGATGCATAATCAAGGGACAAAAATAACTCTGAAAATGCTTCACTAGTGTCCCTAAGAGGCAGTTGGCTCTTCAACAAGATCTTTTCACTATATTCCAGGATTTAAATACATTACTATGGATGACAGGAAGTCATCCTCCTTCATCCATGTGGGGATGTAGAGATTACTGAACAGTAGGCTAAAGAGCTGAGTGTATTATAGCATTAAAACTGTTTTGTGCCCCATTAATGAATCAATTTTAAAGAGAATAAGAAGCAACACTTTGGATTATAGAGAGAAAAAAGATGTGCCAATATTGAAAGATATTCAGCATGAAGGGAAACCCAATCGAGGAGGAAAAAAAGCAGAGAAACTATGTGATGCAGTCTCAATAAATACTGTGAAAACAGCCCAAATGCTTTTTCACATGATTTCTGTAAAACTTTGTCTTGCAACCTGCTGCTGCATTAACTAGTTCTAGAAAGAAACCATACACTTTCACATCAGCTATTAGATGTCAAAATAATTGGGGCAGTTGCATAACAGCTGTGACAGCACAGACAAAAAAAAAATTAGTTGGTTTTTTTTTTTTGTACACACAATATGGAGCAGAAGGGTTATTGGTGTTTAATTTCCATAAGATTGTGAAAGGGCTTCGGTGTTTCAATGTTTCTGAGTATTTTTCTCCAGTTTATCAAGAATGTTTTTCTGTCTCCTGTGTTTCACTGACAGCTTTTCTTAGGCAGATGGGTCTTGATACAAGATCATGAGAAAATGTCTCCTGATCAGCACTAAGTCATGAGCCAAATGCAATGCCCACTTGGTTAGAAGCTGTGTCCCACATTCAGCAGGTCAGACTGGAAGTGGGAAGCTTCCTTTTGGCCTGACCTGGAGGGTGTGATTGGTGCAACCTTTATGGCATACCTAGCTCAGTTTGGCCTCAGCTGAAAGCACTTTTTACTCTTTGGTTGCAAAGATACCTCTAACCGTGCAAACACCCTTAAAAACGAGTCCAATGCCACAGACCTGCTTCACAAAGACCTGTCACATGGTAGTAGTTTTACCCACCAACATTTTTATCCATATTCAGCTGCTTATAACCCAGAGGTAAAGAAGTAGCTTATTTCAGGCTGCTGGAGTAACATCCCATTCCCTAGAAATGCTTCATGCTGTACAGATTATTTGCTGAATGAAACCACTGTGCTGACACACAGAACATACGTGTCTATTTCCACTAACCCTGTTCTGCACATAACATGTAGCAAAAGTGCAGAGTTTAAATTCCATGAAGAAGTTTACTCCAGAGGTGTGATCATTTAATAGGATCATGAAATTGCTTAAAGTGAGTTTTAGCATAAGAGAGCATGGATTTTTTTTTTAGACAGACACATTTTTATATGGTTCTTAATGTAATATAAGTTTTAAAGAGCAAAGATAAATCTATCTTTACACTATCTAATAATTTTAACGTTTATGTAAAAAAACCTACAGATTTATCAAAGATAAATGTATGCTGGAAGTATCAGAGCACAGAATTTCTTACATATCTAGCTGCCATGCCCTGAAAATAGGGCAATAGTCCCTGGTAATTCCTAGGTATTTAAGATTACGGTAGAATTGCACTAGAAATAACTTAGCAAATGATTTAAGAATGCCTCCAGCTGTAATTATGTGCAGATAAGGGTCACCAGGAAGAATATTCTTGGTATGGTTTGAGGTTCATAAAACAGTGAGGGTCTTATTCTAAGGTACTTTTAATTCCATTCTATATAATTGAGGTGGAAAAGTAGCAGCATGACAGTATCTGATTTAACTTCTAGGTAATTGCTACTCCTCTAATAGGATTTTTCCATTGAACAACAGGATAGGCAGGCAGCATGTGAAGCAGGGGTCAGGGAAAGGAAAAAAAAGAAAGAAAGTGAGAGTTTGGAAAGCTCAGAGGGAGAAGCATGTCTTGAACTGTTTTCTTCTCTTCAATAAATGAAGAAGGGAGAAATGTTTGCCAAATGGTGAGGAAACTTCTTTGTGCTCATCCTTCCTCCAGGTTTTCGCCCCATACCTGGAGCCCTTCCTTCCTGAGGAACATTCTCACTGAAGTCCCTCAAGAAAACAGCTTTGCAGAAGTGAGGCTTTCCTCATTATTAAGGCACATGCCAAGGTGAATCCACGTGCAGACTCTACATCCACAGCTACGGGATGAAGACAAGTTTGCTGGTTTTGACTGCTGCATGCCTGAAGAGCATTGCTGGTTAGGAGCTAGCAGGATCCCCAGCCCTATCTCTCTGCACAGCTAGCACAGTCTGCAGCATGTTGGTGCATCTCTGATAGTATGTCTGTCAGAGAACAACACCTTGTGTTGCCTGTGTGGCAGCATACCTCATCTCCTTCCCTTTGGGGGTTGGTGGTCACTGTAGGCAGTACAGCCATGCTGCAGGGTGATGTGTGCTTTCACACCCCAACACACCTCTTCTTATTGTTTCCTTGAGCACATGTTGAGAAAAATCTGCATTTTTAAAAGGAAAAAATCCTGCATTAACAGGTAAGAATGCTCTCTCTCACAGTAAAACATCCTTTGTTACTTGCTAGTGCATGCTTTGGGGTTTTAAAGCGTCCTGTTCAGGTGAAGAACTCCTCCAAGCACTCCAGCACTGAAGCTAACTGACCATGCATGCGCCCTGCAGAGGCTGCAGAGGGAAGATGGTTGCGTGGAGACCTCATAGCACCTTCCAGTATCTGAAGGCCTATAGGGAAGCCTGAGCGGGGCACTCTGTTAGGAGCTGCAGTGACAGGACAAGGGGCAATAGATACAAATTGAAAGAGGGGAAATTTAGGCTGGATATTAGGCAGAAGTATTTTCCTGTGAGGGTGGTGAGACACTGGCACAGGTTGCCCAGGGAGGCT
>NW_008676490.1:85195-89967 GCF_000695815.1 Acanthisitta chloris | reverse complement strand
AGGCTGGATAAAGCCTTGAGCAACCTGCTCTGGTGAGAGGTGTCCCTGCTTAGGGCAGGGGCCTGAGACTAGATGATCTGTAACATCCATTCCAACCCCTAAAATTCTATGATTCTATGATGAGAAATGTGCAGGCAGTCTGAAAGGTCCCTGCTAATGCCAACCCCTTCCTCTCTCCCCTGATAATCACAGCACAGGAACCATAGGGAGACAAGCTTGCTTGCAAACAATTATCGACCAAAACCAAGTAAAAATATCAATGAACATGGTGTTCAAAAATCAGCTGAAAGAGGTTTAATTATTATAAAAAATATTATTACTTGTCACTGTGATCAAGATTTGGAATGAAGCTATAATTATAGCATTAACTTTCATTTCCAAAAGACTAATGAATCAGCAACCTGACATTTAGAGTTATATTTACTTTTCTTAAGAAATACAAAAGCAACAGGATACCAAATTTGCCTATTTTCAAGTCACAGGAGTTTCACTAACATCCAGGGTTCCTCTGGAAAAAAAGAAATAGGTTAATCTGGATTTATTATAAGGAAAAGAATTCATTATAGTAAAAATAATGTTCTAAGAAATTACATGTAAATTATATTTTGCCAGGAAGCTAAAACTGACAATCAAATAAAAAAACCCTGAATAGTTATTATGGTAGCACAGATGTTCTCCTGCCCACATTTTGCTTCAACTCTTTCTATTCAAGCTGCTCTAAAATAGATAATTGAATAAGAGGCTCTACCAGCAGGCTACAGACCCTTCTGTCCAACTCATGCTCACAGATCTTTCTTTTCCAGCTTTATTCAAAAACCTGTTGTAGCTGGGCCCTGTTTCCTAGATACTGAACATGGTGAACTCTACTTTAAAAGAAATACATTTTGCAGAAATACAAGCTCTGCAGCTGTTACAGTGCCTTTTTTTCTGAGCCCTCTGCACTGCATACCATTAACATTTCATGGAACTTGACTGAGGAGTTCAAAATGAGGGCAAATGTGCTGTTCTCAGAAGATCAACTAATTCAAGAGTTTGGAGTAAGTAAGTGCTCCAAGAAATCACATTAAAAGCGGTTGAAAGTGCTGAGTCAACAACAAACTTTGCATACAAACTCTGTTAACTGGTTTCATGGAAACTTTATGTTTGTGCCCACAAAACCTTGCTTTTTACTCCTGAGAGTTATTAGAGGGTTTTGTTTCAAACAGGCCTTCACAGACCAGACTTCTGCAGCCCTTCTGAAAGTCCCAGAGAGTTCAGTGCAGTTACGTGTTTAGGAGTCACATGATAAATTGATTTTGTCAGTTTGCTGCGTACAAACAATCAGGCTCAAAGCATCAGCTCCATCAGCAAAGCAAGAACTGGGAAAATACCATAGGCAATCAACAGGAGCATTTCCAATGGTTCAGGCTGGGAGCTGCATTTTTAAAATCAAACACCACAGCCAAGTGCTACTTGCACCACTGCCATTAATATTTCATCTCTTTTTAATGCAAACTCTTCCATTCAAAACTATTTAACAACTCTGCAATTACTTTCAAACTTGCACAGGTTGACTCCAAACTATTTTGCCAGCAAACCATACACTTGGCAAATTTCAACGGTGTTACTTGGTGACCTTGGGAATGGTCCCACACCACGTTCTGCCTCTGCATAGACATTGCCTTCAAATACTTCTTCATGATAAAGCACATTTATTTTACTTGAATTCTAAAAAAAAATTCTAAAAAATTCTAAAATCTTCTGTGACTGACAGAGCAGACCTTTTCCCTTCCATGCTAGCAGAGCTTCAAATATCTAAACATCTTCAAGACGTAAACCTCCATCTTAAAAGCAACCCATGGCATGGTTCTCTACCCCATCCCCTTGCACACAGTCCAAAAAGAGGGTGCAGCTCACCATGGCCAAGCAGGGGGTTGGTGAAGATATGCTCCTGAGGCATTATCCACCTGTTCTTGCTCTCCACATACCAGTCAGGATTGAGGTTGTCCATTTTTACCACACACGGATACATTGATAGCAGTGCCCTCCTGCTTGTGAGAGGACACTGCTCTTTGCCCCATGCTCAGTCGGGATCAACAAACGGAAAAGGCTGAATTTTGCACTCGCTGAAGCCACCCAACGTGAGTCAGACCTTGCATCAGGAAGTCAATACATTTGTGAGCAAACCATCCTCAGCATGGAGCCATAGTCTGCAGAATTCACCTCTGTAGCCCCCAAAAAGCTATGAGTGGTCACAGAATTACCAAATGGTTAAGGTTGGAAGGGACCAAAATGGGTCATCTGGTCCAACCTCCCTGTTCAAACAGAGTTATCTTAGAGCACATGGCACAGGATTGTGTCCAGTGAGATATTCACAATTCTGAAGGGAGCTTTGCACTGTGTAGTATGCAGGCTGAGGCCGACATTTCTGAGGGCTATGTATCATGCATCTGCAATGATTTTTCTCTATCTGCCAGGCCTTTAAATGAGAAAAATATCTACTCTTCTTGCGTCAGCCTTTGGTCATTTGGTGTTTAGTTGTAGACCCTTATAAAAATGCTCTCAAATTCATTATTTCTACTCTTCCTTCCTTTAGGTGGAGTAGCTCTTTGTGGCTAAAAGAAAGCATTTGAGGTCAGCTGTGTAAATGGGGTTGCATTTTAGTTGTCAGCACTTCAGTTCGGAAAAAAAGCAACACCAATAAAAGTTTAAAAAGCTGAAGTATGTCATGGGTTGTTCTTAGGACAGACATTCACTTCTGAGCAGTTCCAGGTACTGAGTTTCTCAAAATTTCACTCACAGCTATTTAACTAAAGTTGGTTTTTAACTTTCCTTCCAAACAACAAAGTCCCAACATCTGCCCTTGGGCAAGAAATCCTCAGACACCATCAGGTATCTTAACTGAGGGAAACTCAGGATATGTCCTAAAGACCTTCTTTGGACCCTCTTTGCCTGAAAAGGAGAGCAACTTAGGAGTATGCCAGGAAATAAAGAAGAAGTTTGGGCCACAAGACACAATTCTTTTGGAATTATCTAAAAATAGTCGAGTGGCGTGCCATGCCAGGGCTTGATGTTACAGACCCAACCTGCTTATCCTATGTATCAAAAATACCCTTTCTCCCAACTCTGTTATTTGCAGTTTTCTACTTCTAACAAAAGAATTCAAAAAGAGCTTCTAAAACTGTGATGCTGTGTTAGATTTCTAAAGGACTTCTAGGGATAGTTGGAGAATATTTTCCTGCTGTGTCTGAGAAAATGTGTGTGACACACAAATAGCTAATGTAAGGAGAGCAGTTTCTTATACTTCCTCCTGTGATTGATGAGATCTCCAATGCGTAGCTGAGGGCCTCATTGCTAGCAGCTACTTGTGAGTACAGAGGGGTTTGCATGCAGTTCTCCTCACTGCTTCTTGCCTGTGAGCTGCTGTGCTACTTTTAATAATTGCCTAAATGAGTCCCATTTTAAGGGTTCTCCGCAGCTGTCACATTCTGGCCTTGGTCTCTGATCCCTGAGGCAGATAAGTGACCACTGTGCTGACTTTCCTCTCACGTTTCATTACCAAACTACCTCCGGGTACCACGATTCTCAGCACATTTCCGGCCAGGAATAGCTGCAGCACAGGCTTTCTAGAGCACCCGTTTCAGCCTGTGCATCATTCAGGAGAGCTACCAGGGAAAGACGTGCTCAAAAACTACCTCAGTCCCTCTTTCTGCCTTATTTTGCAACCTGGAGATGGCAGGATAAGTTGCCTTAAAAGGCCAAGGGAAGGCAAAGTGGACAGCAGCATGACTGCAGTGCACAGCCTTTGCTGCCAGCAGTCGCCAGTGTAGATTCTCCCTGTGAGCTAGAGCTCACATCCAGGCTCTCGTATGTGCCTGTCTGCCACGGGCCTGACTAACCCTTTTTGTGACCCCATTCATACCTTTGGCCTCCCAAACATCCTGTGACGACGAGTTCTCCAATTTAAGTATGTATTGTGCAGAGGACTTCCTCCTCTTTGTTTTAAACCCACTGACTGGTATTTCCACTGAGTGTCTCAGACTGTGAGATCCCAGTGAACAGTCATTCCCTGGTTATATTCTCTATACCATTCATGGGTTTTTTATAAACTTCCTCCATCTTTCTCAGGCCTCAGGGCTCCTTCCCATATTGAACACAATTTACCTGGACCAGAGAAAGCACTCAAATGTCTCAGTTCAATTAAATGAAACCTCTCGCATTCTTTTATTTCTGCTTTCTTTGCACGAATTTCCAAGTTATTGATTTCCCTCAACTAAACAGAAGAAAGTTTAATAATACAAGGCCAGGAGTGCCACACTTAACATCTTCAGCTGAATTAACAGGATTTCCAAACGAAAGCCTCATGAATCGCCCCATACACATACAAAGGGACCACACTGGATTCCTTTGGGACCAAATGTCCCAAAGGTCTGCTGCATCTCAGACAGCAGAAACCAGGAGTCATGACCCCTCTCCTCATGGCAAAGACATCACTCTGGAAAACTGAGTGAGAACTATTATAACCAGAGTTCCTGCACCTTTGCCATTCAGACCTTATTCCAGTGCCTACCAACACAGCAAGCACCCTGAAATGTTTGGCCCCAGCTATGTCTGTGGGAAAATAAGACGCCATGACATTAAAATATCCGTCTCAAATAAATTATCTATCAATCATGAGTTCTACTGGTATCACCATGAAAGTAAGCAGTAACTGAACAGTGATACTAGGAACATCTCACTGCAACCATGGGGGAGAAAGAAAGGAGTGTTCCATCAAGCAGAAGCAACTCAAG
>NW_008676490.1:79738-85165 GCF_000695815.1 Acanthisitta chloris | reverse complement strand
CTGCTTTTAGGAGTACAATCATAGGCTTTTTAGTGCTAGACGTATTTGAAACTGAGCTTTGCTCCTAGTTTCTCAGTTTCCTTTCTTCTGTTTGAAAGTAGAAACATTGTGAATATTATGACCTCAATTTCATTTTCAGAGAGTAAGTGTCATCAGAAACTCAGGGTAGCTTTATTGCAAGAGCAAGATGGTGTGTGCAGTGTGTGTTGGTATGTTTTAAGGTTAAGGGAGAAAAATCTATCTCAAAAAATTTTAAGATGTTTACAAATACCAAATAGCAAGAGGGAAATGCTGTGTTCACTGCTCTAAGCTCTAAGCAAAAAGTAGCAGACTGTTTTCAAGCTGTAACTGTGCCATTTTGAACTGAACAAATCAAGGTGATACCCAAAGAGCAGTTAAGCTAGGCTGACTGTTTAAACACAGATGAGTAGTACGTCTTGTGTTAATTGTTAAAGTGCAGCTCCTTCAGGCATCATAAGATTTCCAGCCAGGAATCCCCAGCTGGTTTATTTCCCCCTTTTTGTACATTTGCCAGATCACTGCCGTTCTCAGCACCACACTTCCTTCTCTCAAGGGCAAATTGTCCCTGAAAATAAGCAGCAGCAATCTCCTGAACGAAGCTATTGGAGTCATTGAACTCGCAAGGCTGTGGGAGAAGCCTCTGGTTCCTCTCCTGCCTGCAGTGCCAGCAGTGCTGCAGGGGTATTGCCAGAGGCCAGGACTGGAGGTGGTGGTGCTGATGGGGGACACCCCTGCAGGGAGCATCTTTAGCAAACATGCCTCTTGCCATGCTCATCTCACCAGTTCGCAGAGCAGCCCCTCCAACACCTCATTAGAATGAGCTGCCACGCAGAGAAGGAACGGAGACTTGTGTTAAATCAGCTTCCAGGAGAAAGGGAGCGTCGATTTCTGTATTCCAGCAGACCCTGGATTATACTGAAATGGTATGTTGATATCAGGACTGGCAGAAAAAAGGGGAGTGTTTGGAACAGCCCAGACACAGCCACAATGTGTCCGCAGCTGGGTGAGATGCCCTTGCTAATACACTGTGTGGAGCAGGGTCTTGCTGTGCAGTCCTGAGTACCTTCTCTGCTCAGCCGAGCAGGGTCCCCAGGCAGGTCACAGGCAGGTAACAAACAGCCCAAGGCAGCAGCAGGTTCTTGTGGATCAGACTCATTGCAGCTACCTTAGAATCATACTTTGACAAAGTTACAGGCATTTATGTTGAAAGAGATTATCCTATGTTTCACCTCTGTTACTTACTAACAATCCAGCTGAGGTTATGGTGAAAATGGCAAAGGAGAGAAGATCTCTATGCAGATCAGATACCCATCATTAACTTAGAGAGCGGTAATGAATAAGGTTAATAGCGCTGCTGAGAGAGTTCAATATGCTGAATGTAGATGAGATCTGCAACCAAACTTCCTGAAGATTTCACTGCACACACAGGGGTTAGGAGCCCACACCACAGTTTCAGACTGGATTCATTGGAGTGCATCACTAGGACTAGTATTCTTCAGTTTGGACCCTAGCCTCCCTCTGCCCTGAAGACTCTTACTGTGCAATCTCCAGGCTCTCTCCTCTCCACGACAGCTCTGTAACACACACACGCACACACAGAGGAAGCTCTTTAAATGTTACCCATTGCTTCCATGCATAGCAGAATAGATTATTCTCACAGAAATAGGACTTGCAATGAAGCTAGCAGACCAAGGTAATGTAAATGCCATAGGAATCACGAGTAGGGGAAAGTGAATATCACAGTCTACTGATTTATGATTACACTGGTTGACCTTGCTAAAATTTTCTGGAAACATCCATTAGTTTAGGCAAATCTCAACCTGCCTTCAGGTCAAAATGTTCCTCACATGACAGCAGGTTTAAACAGGCATTATTTACTACTGTTTGGTTCCCAGTGAATCACTCAGTGTAATTTCCAAAAACTTGTTAATAATGGGTCGGACCAAAGTAATAACTCCCTGTGAATACCAAGGAAATAAAGTGCTTCACATTTCTATCCCTCCTTCAACACAGAGAGCACCTAGCACTTTATGTACTTGCAGGTTTGCCCTCACTGGCTATGAGGCCTGGGGAGTAAAAAAAAAAGATGTTGGAAAGATTCACCTCTAACACAGAATTATAACTTACTTGCAAAAATGTAATAGAAACATATTTTAAATCAGACATTTTTTCCACGGGGATTTTCCATTACCATTTCTCTCATCGCTAATTTTAATTGCAAAATACACTCCAGGTTGACAAGATAAGGTTTAGTGGTGAAGAAGCTTAATAAAGCTGATGCTAACAGAGCCTTGGGTCACCTTGATCCTTCTCCAAAGATAGAGCATACTGTATCTAGAGTAATATTTCTACTCCCACAATGTGTTTCTAGTTGTTCACTGCAAAGCCATTAAAATAGTTGCATGTGGCCTAACGTGACATCAAACAGTGATTCTCCAAGTAGCCTCTCTTTCCAAGAAGAAACCATAGTTCATCTGCTTTTGGGTCTGTGAATGTCCAAAATATCTTAATATCCAAATGATGAGCACTAGGCTTCAACCCCCCAAAAAATATCTCAGATAAAACCTGTTTGCCTTCCAGTAGATGCCTGAGGGAGATTTAAATCATTCATACCAAACTGATCAATATTCCACATGGCACTTCACAAAGGAATTAAAGAAAATCAATTTCCTTCAGACTTTCCTACTTCTGAGCTTTTTTATGAGTCAATGACAGCTGAAGTATTTGCATCATCAATGAGGTCTTTCAGCACATAATACCTAAAATGCTTCACGAGAGCTCTCTTGGGATGGATGAAACAAACTCACTAGTTCTGATGTCCAGACTTCAGAGCAAGAACCAGAAAGTGTGGCTGCATTACACCTCTCATATGTGCATAGACACATATCCTTTTTAAACTAGCTTGTACTATGCAGGGTAACATATTTTGCTAGCTTTCAGAGCTCAGCTGCATTCATATGGAATACCCCAGACTCCATAGGAATCAAGAAAAGCAAAAGCACAGCTACGTGCTAGACATATTAAATCTTGGAGGCAGAGCCTGAAGGAACAAAGGAACACTGTATGCATTGCAAAGTATATTCTTGCTGTTCTTTTCCTCTGTAACAGCTACATCTAACCCAAAATTGGAAGGTCTGGGTTGAGAAGTCTCCAGCCTAAAAGTGTGAATTACACACCTATTAGCAGATTTCACAGATGAGATGTGCAGGAAAAAAATATTTTGGGAGAGAGCGTTACTTGTGCTCACTACCTCTTGGAATAACTGACCAATAACCCTGCTAAGAGGTTTGCCTTCCTGTGGTACCCCATCTCTTGAATGACAATGCCTGGTGGGACTACTGCCTACAGGGCAACTCTGTCTGCTCAGCAGCATCTCCCACGAGCTGCAAGAATTACCTGCTGCCTGGCAGCACGAGAGTCACAGAGATCTTTAAATGCCCTATTTCTTACTGGGAGGAAACTACAGTTGTACTCACACCTCTCCACAGCCTCCAAATCTCTGGTTTGGAGTCTGGTATCCTCCTCCTGCCTCTGGCATGCTGCAAATGCTCCTCTCCTGTATACTGCTTTTTCACCTCAGTTTTGGAAGACAGCTTGCTCTGTCCTGGATTAGGTTACCAGTCAAAAGTTCACTGCCATGATCTTAGAAAACATACTCTTTCAGGTTTCCCTCCTATCAAACATGTTAGTCTTTAGAAAGCTCTGTACCTGCTTTGCGCAACACCTAGGAAATTTTTAATATTTAAGCCTCAAGGCTTTGACAGAAATTCTTCTGATAGCTTCACCTGCACTGCAGCTAGCTCACAGCTTTACAACAGCTGCATGATTTTCTCCATTGGCAATTTTTTGTCCCACTTTCCACGTGGCTCATGGTGGAACACACTTTGCGGCACACAGGATATGCTCGGAGTGAATGGGAAGAGAAGCACTTCAACTTGCAGAAAGTTCAACCAGTGTTCATTCCATGTATCTAAAATGTTGTCCAGCAAAAGAAGCCACCCCAGTGAGCACAGCTCTGCTCTGGCCAGTGGCAGTTCACTTGGCCAAGTGCAGCCCAGGCCAGGTACCCAGCAGGGTGATCACCTTCAGGGCTGCACTAGTAATTCCCTTTGTAGGAAGCAGGCAGTTACTGTGCTCATGTCATTTTGTTTCCAAGGGTATTTTATAAAAGAAACATGCAATGAAAAAATAACTGTGTAAATCCCATTTTAGCGAAGGAAAGGGTGTCACCAATGACCAAAGCAAGAAGCAAGATCCAACCACTCAAAGGAAGTTCACAACATAAATGCTTCTTAGATAAAGACTTGTGTATGGGGAAAAGCCCTTGCTTGCTGATGCTTGAGCTACTGTACTGATTACAAGAGCCTGACCATCCCAATAACTGGCTAGATGATGCAGTCATTAAAATAAATGAGCTACACTTCTGCAGGGCTAGCATTTCAGGAATCCGTATCTTACAGTGAATAACAGACTGTAAATAGTGCAGATATGCAATTATAAGCCAACTAAAAAGAAAAGGGGAAAAAAAGCACCAGACAAATCTAAGGATTCTCTTGCTTTTTCCCTTCTGCCAAAAGTCATTATCTATCCGGCATCCCACAGGTGCCCCAACCAACCCTCCAAAATGACTTGCATTGAACACATCTCTTGAACACCATAATCAGTTAGATTAAAGATTTCAGCGCTTTTTCTTCATGAGGTGAATAAATTAAAGCCACATCTAGAGGAACACAGACATTCCTGCACAAGCACCTCCTGCCATCTTTACAGCTTGATCATTGTCTGGATGTTACAAAAAGGAGGTAAGGCAGGCTGGACGCTTACAAGGCAGTCTTATCTAATTTAAGCCATTCCAGACACTGGCAACATGTAGTGGAAAATGCATACCTAGATAGAACATGTACTGAAAACTAAGTATAACACGTGTTCTCTGCCAGGAGTTCTGCAGGCTGGTCCATCTGCAGGCTCAGAGCTTCCCCTCTCCTCTGGATATCTGGGTCTTTCTCTGCAGATCCAATATAATGACTGAGGTAGGGCAAAGACTAAGGATGAGGAAATATTCTGTTCTCCCAGGGCACATGTTTACCTACCCATTACACACCTGCTGGCATCAGCTAGGACCAGCATGAAGTCATATCACCAGCTTCAGTCCCAAAGCCCCTTCCACCTAAGCCAAAGGACTAAAGTTAATTTTACTATTTAAGGCTGTCCAGGCTGTTCAACAAAGAGATATACATTTGGACTAGAGTTAGTTTTGAAGCATTTTACTATGAAAATTTCACAGTGAAGGAAACCTGACTATAATCTAGTATAAACAACTCATTTCAGGGAATCTGACTCTATGGCAAACATTGTCCAAGTCCAGGATTTTCAAATACTCTGGTGAAGACAAGAATCATCCTGCAA
>NW_008676490.1:72557-79686 GCF_000695815.1 Acanthisitta chloris | reverse complement strand
TTTACTACTAGCACTTCAGGTTCTGCCTTTTCTTGGGGGGGTTGTTTTTGTCAATCAGGTTTATTAGTTGAAATTCATAGTGGTTTGTGTGAATGAGAAGGGAGTCAGGGCCTCCTGTACAGGAGAGGATTTAAGAAAATTTTTTTTTACTACCTCTTCAGAACTTGGCTTTGACCTCCTAATCCTGAGTAAGCCTTTTCCTTCTTTTTAACCAGACAAAGCACAGATCCAGGAGATGTATGCTATTTGGGCAAATCTGAGATATGTGTGCTCTTTGGCTAATCAAAAATTCTTTGGGTGAAGTACTTGAGGCAGCATGTGTATGACTGGGAAATTATAGGCAGGCATATAAATATGCATAACTGTATATTCAGACTTAATTTCTCATATCCTGTGGCTGAGCATTACCAGCCGTGGGGCAGGAGGAGAGGGAGGGGGAGGAGAGGGAATAAAAACAAAAAGAGCCATGGGTCCTCTTGCTGCCCTGCTATTCAGTATCTCTTCTGCCCTGAAGGAGAGACACACAGTCTGCATTCTAGGAAACACACAATCCAAAGCAAGGAATTATATGTATATATTTGAAAGCAATAACCCACCCTGAAATGTTCTTGCATCTCTTAATAAATGGCAATTATCTGTACACTATGTATTGCAAATGAAAAAGAAAAAAAAAGCAAGCCTTCATAACGAGGCATATAATATTATCAATAGTTTCCTGAAAAAAAAGGTCTTCTGGGAAGTATCAGAAATGCATGTCATACCCCTGAATTCTGGGAAAACGCTTAAGTCTGATTTAGCTGAAATTTGTCTAACAATATATGGAGGCAAAAACCTTACAATTGAAAGCATATTTGAAAGATCACAGCGACTTATTTATCCCAGCAGTGGTCAGAAATAAATTATATTCCAAAACATGTGTTCCGTACCTGCTTGTTTCATAGCTTATGGCTATCTGACATGCAGAGCTAAAACCCCTCACTTCCAGTCAAAGGGAACCTCATTGACAGGGCAAAGCTCAATTTTAGGTCTTTAAGCACAACCAAGTTGGACAAGCATGTCTCTGCCAATTTACTCTTTGGAAAGGCAATGATGTCCTGGAGGCTTTACAAGATTTTGTGCAGCACTTGCTGATCAAGCCCTTAGACATGCAGAGTAAGCAATTTTGATAGCGTTTGCTGAAAGATCCTAATGTCTGCCAGGAGGTGAATTTCAGAACCAAAGACAATAACATTCCTCATTAAAACACTGGATTTGCCACGCTCAGTTTAGATTCAGTTGAAGGAGCAATGAAATCACATTCTATATCATAAAAAAACATTTTAGAGCTGTCTTGCAAGGCATTAAATTGCAAAAGAGGTCAGGACTAAGCCATTTGGCCTGAGAGTTTCCCCTTATTGTGAAAGAAGAGGCTGGAATATTAGTTTTGCAGGAACTGGACTTTGGAGACACAGTCAGGTGAAAGGGTTCGGAGGGGAAACTGGAGAAAGATGGGGTTTTCTGTGTGCCTAACTGTTTGGAGTTACAGTCTTTGGATACTATGAGCTCTACCCAGCATGTACTTTTTCTATTTCGTTATTAGAAAATATGCACTTTTCAGAACTGAGAGGCTAATACCAACTGGCCCAACTCATAATCTCAGTCTGCATATGTATGATGCATAACCCTGCAAATTCTCTCCTTTACTGGTTTAGTTCCTCAGTGTTTCAAAAATGTCTGAAGCAGCTGATTAGTGTTTCCAGCTCTGCACAAAACAAAAGCTCAGTACATTTAGGAATTTACAGAAAAATATAGCAATTACACTACAAAGAAAGACCAGCCATGAGCTTGCAGGACTCCAGAGATTGTTGTTTCTGAGTTTGTCCCCATTCCGAAAATGTACATGGGGCAGTGTAAAGACTGAAGAGAAAATGAAAAACAGTCTACCAGTAACGGATAGGTTAAAGCCCCTTGAGGATAAGAAGGCACAGTAAAGCTTCAGTGAAATAGACAAAAAGGCTAATTACACATAAAATATACATAAATAAATAAATTCCTGTTCTGGTAGGACATGCACGTAATACTAAGGATATGTAAAACTGTCTTTTTAATCAGGTATCTGCTGATTGAGCAAACTATCACACTCCTCTTGTGTGGCACTTGGGAACTGAGAAAAGGAATAGATGAATAAACATCACCTTTGATTGTCTTCCACTGCAGCAAACTGGACCATTGCTATAATATGGAGTCCTTAAGAAAATAGTAAAAAATAAAGATTAGCAAGATTTAAAAAGATTTATCAGCTTGACACAAAGAAACTGCTCATCTTTGCTGTTTCTCTGTCCTCTATTCTCTTCTCAGAAGGCTCAGAAGATTCATCGTGGCCCATCCATTCTCCTCTTTCTCTGAAATGGGTTGTAGTATTTTTTTCAAGGAATAATGTAGAACATTTATGAAGTGAGGTCTCATTGTTCATTTTCATTTGCTCTCTAAGCCCTTCATGTTCCTCTCTGAAGTTCCCAGCAATTCATTTGCTTTCTGTTTTTCTATTTATAAATTATTGTGCTGAAGTTCTAGAAACTTCATTTGCATTTTGCATTTCAGGGCCTGGAGGATGAAGTGGAGATTATTTTGAAGTGTTTTTTTCTGTTTGTTTTCAAGACCACAGAACACCTTGCACCTGGGTGATTTGTTCATTTCCCAGTAAATCCTTGCATACATTTTAGCTGAGTGTTATTTTACCCATCTGAGGGGTTGAACTGCTCTGTCCTTGAACTGGAACATGCTATCATATTCCCTTCAAGAGTTTCTAAGAACATCTCGGGGTTAAGCTAGGTGCTAGTTCAGGCAAGAGTATTGTTCATTTGCTGTGATTACAGCTCTTAGGTTGTTATACAGGATTCTTTCTTCTTGTTGTTTCAGGAAATAGGTATTTCTGCTTTCAGTATCTCCTAATCATGTAAAGCCACAACTTGAACAGATCTGCTCTGGGCATTCGCCCATTGTGCTTTTGAGTATCACCAAACAGTAGTCTGTGCACTTACTTGTAAAAACCTGGATTCAACATCCATTCCACATGTGCAAAAATAATAATAATGAAGTGGGCAATATTTTATATCAGACTGAATATAGTTACAGAGCTACTGACAGAGATCATCACATTAAGAGGCATGTGCTCCCCGAAAAATAGACCAAATCAACAGCTGAAGTTGTAGGTGCCCATAAACCTCAGGGGCATTTTAGCTGACTGCTTCTTATATGTTTGAGTTTCACTCCTTGTGCATTTTATACGTGTTAGCTATTCAATTTCTCAAGACTTAAAATGGGAACATCCATAAGCCCTGATTTACAAATGTAGTAAAATTTAGACCTATGTGGTGTCAGCAATCAGTCTGTCATAATTCCACTTGCTGTGCAAGAACATCATCTTCCCAAGAGGAATCATCCACCACCTCTGGGAAAAGCGTTAACACCAATTCCATCTAAAGAAAAAAAGTGATTTGAGTCAGCTCTTTGCTGCATGCAGTAGCTGTGGCTTGCTCTTGTTCTGAAACACTCCCACTGCTGTGACAGAGCCAAAGAAAAATGAAGAGCCTCCATATGGGTATGATACAAATTTGTGATCATTAGTAGTATTTGGTCATATATTGAAGTGCCTTGTGTTTAACTAACAGTCAAGTTGTGCTGCAGACACATTCAGTCTGATTTGTATGGACTGAAGAAGTGGCATGACTGCCCATGAGTGCCGCAGCCACCACAGCTGAATGAAAAAAGCCTTCACTGATCATGAAAGTAACATGGATTATTATTCAGAATAGTGTCACAGGATAGCAGTGTAATAATATGAAGAATGTGAATCTTATCATGTTTTTCTCGGGTTTTTTTTCTTTTACAACTGTGAGGGTGGTGAGACACTGGCACAGGTTGCCAGGGAGGCTGTGGGTGTTCAAAGCCAGGGTGGATAAGGCCTTAAGCAATCTGATCTAGTGAGAGGTGTCCCTGTCTGTGGCAGGGGGGTTGGTACTAGATGACAGAGGTCCATTCCAGCCTCTTAACATTCCATGATTCTATGATTATCACAGCCTTGCCTTAAAATCCTCTGATTGGCAATACTTGCTGCATTTTACATCACCCGCGATACACATTAAGGAAACAGACATTACACCACAGACCACAGCTGACCATGATGCCAATGACCACGACGAATGTCACACAGTCTCCCCTCTGAAAAAGCAGTTAACCACTCTACTCCTAAGAGAGGGAGTCCGGTCAGTCCCTTCGTGAAACAGTCAGTGTCTAATAAAGGAAAAAAGCACAAAGGAGGTTAGAGCAGGCTTTGCTTTTCACTTATGATAATGCCTTTTCACCTCCTGCCATTTGAACACCTTCTCATAGCTACTAGAAGACAGTCAAGGGCCCCAGACCTGTTGTTCTGCATCATTACCCTTACCAACTCCTGCAGCATCCAGGACACATGGGAAGTAAGTCCTGTGAGACAGGGGAGTAGTACAAAATTGCTGTAGGGTTTATTCAACATCATATGCAACACATGAAAGTTCTGAATTCTCAAACAGTCGACGCTTCAGCTATAAATGAGTTGCAGTCTCCCATTTTTACACTATCACTGTGCTCAGTCTCAGCACACATGCAGAGCTGTAGGGTATAGAAATCTCCAGAGAAGTCAGCTGGCAGACTAACATAGAGATCAAATTTACACCTAAGAATGACTGAAGAGAGAAGATTGTTGTAGTTTCACTGGGAATATCAGAAAGGCCTGAAGCAGCTTAAAATGTGAGATCAGAGCCATCAGGGAACAATAATATAAGCCTAAGAAACTGGAGAAGGAAGACAGAAGTGGCTTAGGGTGTACTCGAGGCACTGGATCAAAGAGATGACTTGTGAATGAAACAAGTCAGATCCAAACTAATTGAGTAAAGGGAAGAACAGACAGACACAAAGACTGAAGCAAGTCTGGTTTCCTTTACTATCTTCTGTTCAATCTGGACTGTGCTTACAGTAGTTACCTTGATTCTCACAGGGATATTGCAAGCAGGGCACTGGTGGAGATGGTGATGTTACCACACAGAATGATTGTATCAGACGTACTCTCTATTGAAATAAGATAAATCCTCTGCAATTGAAAAGGCACTGTTGTTACTTGCCTGGTCTCTTTGCCCATTCAAATAATACTTAGGAAGGGATTACAAGAGGAGGAGCCCAGGAGCTTTGAACCTGAGGTGCCTTGCTTCATCCTGTAGGCATAGAGTCAGAGGTCATTCACTGGGGCACTCGCAGGAAGACGTTCCACGGGACACTGAGCTGGAAAGGGGCCAAGGAGACTTCCAGATGCTTCACAACATTAAATTGTCTCAAAGATTTAAACCTCTGAAGAACAGTCTCTGTAAAAGCAAAGCTGTTTCTTCCAAAACTTTTCAGTTTTGACACAGAGTTAGATAAATCATGTCAAGAGATGAAGCAGCAGCCAGTATCAGGGTCTCTTTTTTTCCTCTGTAACACTCGAGGAAGAGAGGGGAAGGGAGGAACTAAGAACATGTGTTTAGTTCCTAAAACATTTTCCTTCAGTATCCTGTTCACACCTTTCCCCAATCATCTTTAATTGTGGTATAGAAATCTTTTGTCTCAACTCTCAGAAGAAAAGCCAATTTAAGAATCAAACCACTAAAACTACATAGCAGTAAACCAGTGATAATAGGAATAAAATCTCAACAGCCTTCAAAGAATCTTTTAGATTGGGAAAAGACCTTTAAGGTCACCAAGTCCAACTGCTTTAGGCTAGGCTAAATAAGGTTTATAACCAGATCTGGTCCATACATTCACAGCAGTAGAAGGTGGGGCTTTCGCTGCAGAAAATGCTCTAAGAAGAGACCCCCCACAGACATCAAAAGCCTGCAAGAGAGAGACCACCCCTACAGGTTAGCTGCTAGACCAGAACAGATGGGGGGTCTTGTAGGTCCTTCAACACATGCTCAGTGTGAGTCTATAGCATAGGAAGACTAGATTAGGAAACACTTTTTCCCATCTCACCATGTCTCCCTGCCTCCCTCTTCAGCTCTGCAATATGTACAATCACACAGATCTCCTCCATTTGACATTCTCATCCATAAAATTCCAAGCAGTTGACTGACAGGCTTCTCATATACCAGTTCGTCACAGCAGGAGGACAGAAATAGGTATGTCAGTATGGCTGCATCTCAGCCCCATCAATCAACTCAGCAGTGATGATGGGACCAAATGAAGTCTTTCCACTCATTAGATTCCTGTGGTCTATGATGTGCCAAGAGTTTGACCACAATTCCCTGGCGTATGTAAATGACTTCTGTGATTCCCAGGTGGTCTCTCATCCAACTATATCCCACGCCTGGCTCTGGTTAGCCTTCAAGAACAAATGACACCAACACAGTCATGGGCTCCAGAGATAATTATTTCTTAAAGAATATGCAGTTTTTGGTGTAGAAACAAAGGTCATCAAGCAACCACTACTTGTGGAGTCAGAGATAAGAAGTCAGAACAAACCAGAAGAGATAGAGTTATCTACCCTGTTATGTCAGGGAACAGCAGAAAAGGAAAGCTTCCACTGCCTTTTTTTCCTAACTAAAATAGTACTTTAAAAGTAAGACCTTAAAAGGCAATAATTTTCTTTATTTGCAAATAAGAGGTGCTGTCACATTCTAATTTAACCCACTCCTCAGCCACACTGCTCTCCCATTTCCCTGTTCTGGCCAGCTTTGTTCTGATACCCCTCAGGCCTAGGTGACTGCAGAATTGAGGCAATAATTCTTACTGTGACAACAAGATAAATCTCTATTTTTTTATCAAACCCCTTTTTCACTGGAATTTGATGCTATTTTACTATTTTATTCTGCAAGAAGAGCACCTAGCTGAGCCCTGAATCAATACAGAATTAATTAAAGGACCCAGGCACTGGTTTTTCTGATACCCCTCAGGCCTAGGTGACTGCAGAATTGAGGCAATAATTCTTACTGTGACAACAAGATAAATCTCTATTTTTTTATCAAACCCCTTTTTCACTGGAATTTGATGCTATTTTACTATTTTATTCTGCAAGAAGAGCACCTAGCTGAGCCCTGAATCAATACAGAATTAATTAAAGGACCCAGGCACTGGTTTCTAG
>NW_008676490.1:68030-72497 GCF_000695815.1 Acanthisitta chloris | reverse complement strand
CTTTTTACCACACAGCTGGCAGAAAAAGGTATAAATGTGCAAAGATGCTTCAATAAATCACTAGAAGGACTTGAGGACTTGCAGCTCTTTTTTTTTTTTAATGGAAGGATGAAATATAGGAAAAGGACTGCAAGAAGAAGGAGGGAGAACTAGGGAAAAGCAGCAGATGTTGTAAAAGATCCACTTTCATGTTCCCTGTGCACCAGAAATGTGCAGACGTGTGTTGGCAGAGCTACAGTCAGAGTCCATAGCAAGGCTACATCTTACACATCTGGAAGCTATTTGGCAGGGTGTAGAGTTCAAATGTTTTCTGCTTCAGCTGATTTCAGAAATACCTCTCAGTGACAGGCTGAGCTGGGGACAGCTCAACCAACAGGCTCATTGAAGAAGTTGTTCACTGCAGCTCCAACTTACCCTCTCCAACTGCTGTCAGGAGCAGGCATGGGGCTGGGCCGAACTCTCCCCCCTTGGGCTGCAGCCTGCCAGCAACACTCGGCAATGGGAATGATAATAGAGGACCAGGGAGGAGAGCAGGGAGAAGAAAATGGCACCACAACTCAGCAAAGCCTGGACTTGTATCAAGAAACAGAATGTACTTGGATGAAATCCAGGGTGTGAGTTAACTGGAGTGCAGAGCAAGCCATTCAGGAAATAAGAAGGTCCACGCTGCACAGAAACACGGAAGGGTCACATTAGAGCCCATGTGCTTTTTTGAAGAAATTCCTCTGTTTTAAAAAATTAATAAATACAAACAAAAAGAAAGGTTCTGTTGCTCTGCCCTAGAAGAAAGGCCATATTAAGCAGGGAAGAGGAGGCACATTGCTTTGTCCAGGGCTGCTGACATTGCACTGGCCCAACATGGGAGCTCACAGCAGTCACCAAAGGTTAACTCTGCTTTGGTAAGAAATATTTCTCAGCAGAGATGTACTCCTGGGACCACCTCATATTCCAGCTGGCACAATGCAGTGCCTGTGAACTACCTGCCAAGCCTAGTGAGGAGAGAGTGCAAGTCCCCAGCGTGGTGCCTGGTTTACCTCATCATGATGAGGTCCCAGTGTGCAGTACACTTTGCAGTGACAAGCCTGCCTGACCAAATCCCTGCTGACAGTGCAAAACCTGCAGGTAAGGACAGATAATGGCAGAGGAAAGTTTTCCTCACCACACAGCACAAGTTGCAGCTGTGCCACTGCAGGAATCAAGACAGAGATTTCACTGGTGAGGAAAGATGTTTTGTGTGACAAAGAGCCACGGGCCAAGCTTAACCCCTATGAACTGGCCTTGGGTCACCCTGACAATGTTTCTTTCGCACATTCTCTCCCCTCTGAGTTCATGCACAGGAACTTAAAGCAATTTACTGATCCTTTCAATCCTTGACACACTTCAGGCTTGCATATGAAAGACGTAGAGCATGTTACACACCATCAATTCTATCTTCATCTTCTCTGTCCAGAGCCATCCTGGAATTACAACATGGAAAGAGGAGGAATGGGATAAACAAGCATCTAAAAGTTGCATGCCAAGGCACTATCACTGAATGACATTGTCAGTGCAGGAACCCTTTGCAGCACAGCACAGTTCTTGCAACACCTCCAGCTCCAGCTCCCCCACCCTCACTTCATTATTTTTATTTGCACTTTGTGCTCTCTGATGATGCACGTACCCAGATGGAGGGTAATGAGGGGAAAGAACCTAGATGCTTTATTCACTCCCCTTCAAACATGAAAAGCAGCAATATTTATTCACTTATTTTGTGTCTAAGGTCACAGACATTAGCAGTGGTGACACAGGGCATGCAGCACTGAGATGTGGGGGCAGAAAGCCCCTGTGCTGTGACATCTTCACATGGCCACTGCAGTCATCTCTTCCCCCAGTCCAGGTACCCAGCCACATAGCCCCAGTTTGGAGACATCCAGCAGCAGGGTCTGTTAGGTGGGCTTGTGCTCAGGGGGTCTTGCTCATCTACCTGTCAGCCCAGCCATCAAATCCTGCAGTGACATTTTCTCTAGGTCAGTGTTTCCAAATGTTTTCTCAGTCTGATCCTGCCTCCTCCTTCCCTGGCTCCCCCATGCCATTCCACCACACACCCTGACAGCTTCTCCAAAACAAGCATCCACCCCCTCCTTGTCCCTTGGTTACTCATGTCATGGCCCTACTCACCCACAGCCCTCCCATCCTGGTGCTGACAGAGGGGAGCCACACTGTTTCTTTAGCTAGTATAATGAAAGGTCAAGTCAGGGATGAAAAAGCCCAAGAGAAACACTAAGATGTTTTATGTCCACTTGCAATGACCAGCAAATCAGGACTTTTAAACTGCTGGTTCTATGCATCAAAATACAGCCAAGGCAGAGCAAGAACACACTCATGGCACAATAAAAATTGAACCCTGGAACAAAGTTAAAATATATCTGATTACGAAGACAGGCTGAGAGACTTCAGCCTGGAGAAGAGAAGCCTCCAGGGAGACCTTATAGCACCTTGTAGTACCTGAAAGGAGTCAACAAGAAAGATGGAGGGGGACTTTTTACAAGGACATGGAGTGACAGAACAAGGGGGAGTGGCTTCAAACTGAAAAATTAGATATTAGGAAGAATTCTGCCCTGTGGGGTTGATGAGGCACTGGCACAGGTTGCCCAGAGATGCTATCAGTGCCCCACCCCTGGAAGTGTTCAAGGCCAGGTTAGGTAGGGCTTGCAGCAACCTACTCTATTGGAAGGTGCCCCTGCCCATGGCAGGGCATTGGAAATGAGATGATTTTCAAGGTCTCTTCCAACCCAAACCATTCTGTGAATCTATGGTTATGGTGACCGGAAAATCCCAGCAGACTGTGACCCATATAATTAGTCTTTTGGCTTTACTAGAAAATACACATGAACCATAAATATCAAATTCACTTCTTCTTTTCAGAGCACTCAACCTAGCTTAGCAGCACCAACATGACATGCTGCTGTGAAGCTGAACAGTCTGCAGAGGAAGGAGGGGTTTAACCACAACATCCAACTGCTCTGCCTCAGCACAGTAGCTCACCTCCGCTATCCCAGCCTAAAGGAATAAAGGAAAATGGTTTTGATGTGGAAGAGCACCCACTGGAACCACCTGCAATACCTGTGCTTGGCTTCTATGTGAATATTCTGAATTACAGAAGAAGCTGCAGGTTGTCACCTGATGATTTTTTGTCTAAAGGAAGCAAAAGCAGCTGCAAACCAGGGAACAGGCAGCAGTCCTCCAGCCTTACAGGTGTGGAGAGCCGGGTCAGAGAAAACAAGCAAACATGTAAATCCAACCTGGTGCCAGGAGCCCTGGGGCAAGCATGCAGCACTGTGTGACTCAGAAATGTGTGATCTTTTCCAAAGCCAGGAAAGGGGAAAGGTGCTTTGGGCACTAGTTTTCTTCAAGACTGCTTCAGAAAAACCATGACCCCAGAAAGCTGATGTGCCTGAGCTCTTGGTTACAGCACAAACAGAGTTTCCCCAGCTTGACAAGGGCGTTGCTGGCAGACGTGAGGTACAAGGGCCTAAGAACATAAAACAACAAGGTCTGTGGACAAAGGCTAATATATTTTATTAGACTCACTAATACAATTAGGAAAAAAAATGTCACAGACCAGCTTTCAGCATGCAAGCTTCTTCTCAGGTCTGAAATAGAAGTGTGTTACCCCAGGGGAGAGCCATGACCCACGGGGAGCACAAAGAATCTGAGAAAATAACGGGATGCTGAAATTCAGTGGATTATTCATGCATATTTGAAATATTAAGTAGTAGGATGGCTGTGGACTAGTACAGTGTTTGGCTGGAGGAAGAGGGCAGCCAGCTGCCTGACAGGGGCTCTCCAAAAAGTCAGTGGGAAGCAGACACACTTCGATGGGCACAACAGACCCTCCCACAGCTGACCAGACTTGGATTGGGAATCTATGAGCTTGGGACACCAGCAGCTGAGGAGGAAGCACTGCCCAAGTTCCCAGGCCCCAAGGGGTTTCCCAGCAATGTCCATGGCAGCACATATCTTTGCTCAAACCCCTGATGGAAGTCGTGTTTATCAGCAAAGCTGCCTGGCTTGGTGAGGATGCAAAAGGCAGTGCCTTGTGTTAAGGCTGAGCTGGGAGCCTGTAAGGAGTTAATGCTGCACAGTGCAGGGCAATTGGGCCATTTGGGGGGTTTAGAATTCTGCAAATAAAAACGAGTTTACAAGCGATAACATTATTTTTTCCAGCTGTTCACAGAATTTGCCACATCTCTACGGAACAACTTCTTTGAAAGAGTATGAAAGCCCTTATAGCCAGCCTCAAGTACACTGAGAGAGAGAAGTAAATGCTCTCTTCCCGCTGAGATAAAGGTCCAGTGGCACATGAGGAAGAGCATATGCTCCCTTGGAGAGGTGACAAAACCCACTGCATTAGTATTGTTCTGGCTGTGCGGAGGCCACTGCAGCTGCCCTGTCTCATTCTGTATTCCCTTTCTTGCAGCCTATACA
>NW_008676490.1:62057-67991 GCF_000695815.1 Acanthisitta chloris | reverse complement strand
AGTCAGAAGACAAACAAGAGAGTTTGCGCTTGATTTTAAACGCCTGTTTGCTGAGGAAAATATCTGCATGGAAAAGTTTGAGAAGACTTGGTCTGGTAGAAATATCTAAGTATGCACGGTTCAGATCTGGGGGCGAAAGTAATTAGAGAAGGAAGGGAGGAGGCAGCAATTGGTAGGGTTGAACACAGGGAAACTGAAATATTTTGCCATTGACATTGAGCAGATTCAGCACTGAATAGTGCTTTCTATCCTTCCTCAGTAGCACGAAACATTTCAAAATTAGAAAGTTATGAAGTAGATTAAATATCTGAAGTTTCAAGGAAGTGCAAGAATAAGTATATTTTTTACTTATCGGGGTCCTTGTAAAGGGAGAGGAAAAGCTATACTGAGTGAAAGATGAACTGTTGAGTTGCATGGCATAATCTTTAGCCATCATTTCTTCACAACAGGTTTTGTGCTGTAATGACATCCCAGGAGCTGATAAAAAGGAATGAAAGCCTTCCAGAAAGCTACTGTCATTGCAGAGTGGCCTGAAGTTCCCAGTGCTCAGGCACACTTGCAAAGCTCAGTATCTCAGGTAGGAGTTATACCTGACAGCTGCTTTTCATTCATATATGAACTTTAAAAATAAGCTTTCTCTGTTCAGATAACAAGAAGCTAGTTTACTAATTTTAAAAAACACGTATCTGGTGTTAACCAAATTGAAAACAGAAACACCAATTTCCTTTAAGTCACGGGGTCTTTGTGGGAAACCAAAAGACATCAAGTGATCTCCCTGTCTGTCTTTTATCTTTCACCTTTCCTGGGATGTTATCAGCTGTGATGCTCCATGTCACCTCCTCCTCCAGAGGCTAAAACTGCCTCAGGCTCAGCTCAGGAAGAAAAGCAAGTGCTATTGCAGATGCAATCATCCTTCTGCTTCATGAAGAATCATGGGGAGACCAGAACACAGGTTTTGCTGAAGCCTTGCTTTTGGCAGTCAGTGCTCTAGCCAGCTAAGGCTCACGTTTAGGACTGCGTATGCAAAGAGTGTTTTTCTGACAATGAAGCACTGACACCACATCCTTGATACCTAGTAGTTTGCTCCAGAGAAAGACTGAGAAAATGGACATGTTGCTTTTGCTGATTGCCAAAATCCAGCTGAAGAGTGGAGATGATAGGGCTCTCTGCAGAGCTCAGATGCTTCTCCTGGCATGAGAAGGAAGTTTTCCCTTCACAGCCAAGAAGACTATGGAGCTGAGAGGTGTACTGGGGAGGAAGGGCAGTTGCGCCAAGCTTTAGTTTTTCTCCAGCTCTGGTTTTCTCTCTTTTCCACTGTTAGGCTCAATGAAATTTATGACAAGTTCCTTCTGGACTCAACCCATGGTCACAACATGGTTCAAGTTATTTTCACAGAGGAGACACCTTACATATGACTGGTGGTGGTGTTGTTTGCTTCACATCCATGCAAATCTGTGGTTCGCCACCCTCTTGCTTCAGACATGCTCAACCCTGTCCTTTCCTGTTTGGAAAGTAACAGCCTGAGCTTGGATTTGGAGAAGAATTGTTGAAAAGCAGGGTTTCCTTCACCTTTAGACACCTTGCAATACCTACAACATGCATCAACACTAGGAAGATAATTAGAGAATATGCAGGCCTTCAAAAGAAAATTTTCTCATTACCCCCATACCACAGATCAGTATCCTCATCTACTTACCTAACTTCGTGGTACAAACTAGGTGCAAAAGGGTTCAGCACAGATAACCTGGTCAAAGCCTGTCCAGCACAGCACTGGGGGCTGGGCGCCACCTTGCACGGAGGGGCAGGATGTGGGTTCAAACCCATGGAGCAGCCCAGTGTCCTGTGGTTTTCTAATTGATGCCAGATATTAGCTGATGGGTTAGAGTTTATATGTATTCTGCCTGTCAGATCATTTTCCTTGCAGTGTCATGGGGGCTGTTTCCATTTAAAGCATGGCTTGTTGTGCTATTGTTTAACTCAGGCCTCTGTACTATTACATTTTTCCATGTTAAATTATATCGGGCCATTTCCACTGAAGCATAGAGAGAATCCAGCTTTTTTTTTACACCAATTGCTGACTATTGTCTTATACACAGAGGATTTACTTTGTAAAAACAACCAGAGCAGCCAGAAACTTTGCTGTAGAAGTACCTGAGGCACTGTCAAAGAGCAGGGACGACAAATAGCATGAAGCAGGATGATAGCAACACCAAGGCCTCATCTGGCTCAAAGGAAAATCTATATCTCTTTATATCATTTCTATAATGGGACTTCAACATCATTGTAAATAACTGCAACCACTCTTGCCATAGACAGCCCCTTGCTTTTTTTGTTTCTGCCCTTTTATGTTCCAGAGACTACAGAAACAGCTAGTAGGTGTGATGGGTGGTTACAAATACAGCTGCAACAGAATAGAGAGTTGCAGAGATGACCAAAATTCAACTGTTCATAATTCAAGTCAAAGAGTGTTAGCCAAACAAAGGAAGTTGATAATTTTTAAACAAACTGCTTCAGAATTTTTACAGTGTAAAAACCAGAATAATCATTTAAGACAAAACTAACACATTTGGTATCTCCAAAGTAAAATTTTCTGTTACATCTCTATATTCTATTCCATTCAACTGAAAAGAAAAAGGGAATCCAAACTTGGGGGAAGGATGGGAATGTTTGTTCTTGTTTGCGTTTTTTTTCCCCTTCATGGCAGCTGAAACGTATTTCAATCCAAGCTTACATTATTCAGGCCTTTCCCAATATTCCTATGGTCTGCATGAGTACTTTCTAATGGATACCGTTTCTAACCAAGACATAGGGTTTTCATTACATGAAACTCAACAAATACATAAGACAACAAGAAGGGACCATATCAAATTTGTTTCACTAATTAGGTTTATCAAAAAGTGAAGGGAGATTTAAAAAGGGAGCACTGATGGAGTTTTACTTATGTATTTCCATATGTCATTTATGACTTGATAATATTTTCTATGTAAGTCAGTATAAGCTGTGATCTCATTTGTCTTCATCATTATCTGATATCTGCATCCTCATTGGCATCTCAGCAGAAGACAGTGTTCAAGAGGTACTGCAGGCCACATGGGTCCCTTCAGAAAGGCCAGTGCATACATTCAGCTTCCCACCTTCTGGGTTTGCCAAACAGAAGCTCAGGTCTTTAGGAGCTGCAAAGAAAGGAGGTATGAAACCAATGAGAAAGAAAAAATAAAGGTGCGTTTTAGGAAGCAGGAGCTAGAGAATTACCCTGCTTCATTAACAATCAACATCTGTTCCTGGTGTATTTGTGCTTGCAAAGGAGAGACAACAGGACTGTAACAAGCATGGAGGAGGACATAATCTTTATCTGAAATATTAATTACTGACATGGAGCTCTCTGATAGCCTGGTAGATCTCTCTCACCATGAAGCTAATCTACAAAGCCAAACCAAGAATCACCACTCTTGAGGAGGCAGAAATCCTACTCCATTAAAGCATCAAATATTTTCATCCTTTATCTGAATGTAAACCATATTTTGGAGTGAAAGAGGCACAATACTGCAGTCTGAACCTTTGTTTAAAATAATTACCAGAAAAGCTGTAGACTGAGGTTTAAGCCTTGTTTCTGCCTCGTTCAGAAAAGGTTCTGAAATCCAGATCTCCCACTCCACAAGGGAACCTAGTGAGATACAAGCATGCCAAGCCCCAGCCTTTTCCAGGAAACCATGACGTGCAGACAAGAGATTCTTGTGTGAGTGCTACTGTTGAGGGATGCAGGCTTCAGGGTGCCTTGTCATAAACATGGTGCCAAGACATGGGCATGTTACAGCACAGATACAGCTATTGCCCTGCTTAGCCTCTCTGAAGCTGAAGAGTTTCAAACTGGCATTCTATGTGTGAGAAATAGGGAGATTTTGCACACAATTTTTTCCCCCAAGGAAAAGATTTCACTGAAATCATCTCTTGATGGGCTCTAGCTGCCACACAGAGAATTCATGCCCCAATCAGAGGGCTGTGGTCCACATCACAGAGCATGTGGGTCCAAACTCCTGGGTTTGAACACCTGGGATGCCAGGACAGAAGTGCTGCTGCAGAGGGAACCTACAGCTGCAACTTGCAGCTAGCTCTTCATCTAGATTTCTAATACATCAAGACTGCTGTCTTCAGAACTACTTTACAGCCTGCTTGTTCCTTCCCCTGGGGCATAACTGACCTTATGATGTCCAGCTCTGTTCAGGGAGCCAGGAAACACCCCAGGAGATGTACACTGACATCCAGATCTGCCAGCCTTCCTTCAAACAAGGTACTGTGTTTCACCTAGGAGGCTGCAGGCAGATGAAGACCTCTGAAAATTTTTGCTTTATCTGGAGTGGAGTAAATGGGAAGATATTAACAGCATTAAACTTAACAAAGATTTGGGCAACAAACAACACAAGCATATGAAGAAATAATTGGTTAGACTACTGCAGTTGCTTGATTGGCAGGACTGCAAGCTTAGTGAAACATAGGAGACATAATATGAAGGGACACCCTAAATTTGGCCTCATTACTTGGAGGCAAACAGGAGACCTGCTTTGCCTCACTAAACATCTTCAGCAATCATTTGTCAGCAATTGGAAGCTTCAACCCCCAACTAAAGAAGGAAAATGGTGCAGGAGAATTAGAAAATTTTCTTCTAGCACTTAGATACACTCACTTCAAATACCTGATGTGATGAATCTTCATCAGCTCCACAGAGTCCCTTGCTACGGGGAGCTGGAGGGTGGAGCTGACTCTGTGTAACTGGTGAATCAACTCAGCAGTGCTTTCTTGTACCAGCTTTGCTGTATATTCTCCTCCGGGGGGAGCTTGTGGTTGCAAATGAACAGTTCAGTTAGTACTGATGAAGAAGAGGTGGAAATGACATGCCACAACTATCAACTAATCCTGTTCTGCTACGTGGACTCTCTCTTTCAAGTTTGGCAGCCTGCACTAATCCCATCACTTCTCTGGGGAAGTGCTCTTTGAGCAGAGCATGGCAACCTGCTGAGCAACATCCGCAGCAGAAACTGCTCACAGCTCTTCTGCATTAAGCTCTACACACAGCAGAGAAAAAAGGCATCACACAGACTCTGCCACTTCAGGAAGAGACATGTGAGAACAGAGGTCTGTACTCTGTCAGATGAAAAACTTTGGGAGCTGTATTGTAGTCCCCCATTGATCATGTTCAATGAGCAATTGCAGGCAGTGGGGATGTCCCAGGGCAGTGCCAGAAGAACAGAGGACAGCTGGAGGTAGAACCTCATTCTTGGGATGGAGCTATTTCATGGAGGCTTTGTGAAGGCTTCTCGCCATTGGGTTTAGTTTCCAAACTATGTGGCTCAAATTCTGGCTTGTTAGGGGCAACTTTGGTTCTGCCCTTTGTTCTTCTTGACGGGGAAAAGCCATGAAGTGAGGAAGCTTTCAAGTAGAGCTGTGCAAGACCTGTCTCTCCCCCATCAGGCTGGAGCATGCTGTTTAAGTTACCACTTCTTAAAAAAGGCAGGTTATGCAGCAACATTTGGTTTCAAGTCATCTGAACATTCTGGAATCAACAAAATCAAAGCATCCCAATATTATGTATTATACTATATATTCAGTGGTCAGCTGGGGGGAGGTCAAGGAGTTTGTTAAAATGGTTTAAAATAATTCCAGTATCTTACCAGAAAAATGTACTTCCTTCTTTGTGGAATTTCAGAAAAATCTAGCTGATTTCATAAAACTCTTCGATTTTAATGGAAATGGTTGACATTTTTTCCTCCACCTGGATGTTTCCAAGTCCCACAAAACATGCCTGAAACTCTTTGGCATGAAACTCCAGAGGGATTGCAGTAAAGCTGGAAGCATCATATTTCAGATGCTTATTTAACACATTTGACATAGACCTTGATAACTTCTTGAAATTTAATCATAGTACATATATAAGAGAAG
>NW_008676490.1:39432-62017 GCF_000695815.1 Acanthisitta chloris | reverse complement strand
AAAGTACAAAGTTGTCTTTGGTGATTAAGAGTTAGCAAATCCAGTCTACCTTTCCACATGCCCAAACCACTAGATCCCACCTGGAATATTCAAAACTCATTATCTGCCTCCCTACACCAACCCACCCACCTTTTCTTCCCTTTTGCAGGCCACGTCTTGCTCGTCTATCTCTTTACTAAGAAAAACCACCAAAGCCACATTCTTACTAACACTATTCTTAGCATTTTGTTTCCCCTGTAAGAATCACACAGTCCACATGTTGCCACAAAACAGACTTACAGAAATTTAATTGGCAATCAAGCTGCAGCTTGAAGCAAGTTCTCAACAAGTTGCATTTGACAGTTACCTTTGTTCAGCCAGGCTACATACTACCAAGTCTAGTATCCTATTCACCAACAGACAAACAAAAATGGGAGACAGCAGGGAGCATTCAGAGCTCATGACAAAGCCATTTTAGAAGTGGCAAGATTCCAATTGTTCATCCCATGTCAGAGTGCAGCCACAATCAATTGCAGAAGAAACTCCTCCCCAGACGACAACCTTCTTTCCTTTCATTTCACACCCCCATCCCTGAGAAAGAGCCAAGACACCTATTGCGGTGGAAAGCAAAGCCATACCACCTGAAACTAAGTATACCAAGAGAAATATGAAGCCAGGTTGCCTTCTTTTTCAGTTTTCTGAGTGCAAAATGCTTTGAAATATTTGTGTTGTAGACTCATAGGAGTATACAACTGAAAAGAATTTGAGAAGCTATGAAAATCTTACCGCTGTTCTAAGGCAGAATCAGCTGCTTCAGTGTCGTTTCTGGGATATGCTTCTCCCCATTGTTCTTGAAAACTGGCATCCTTTTCCTGCAGTTCACATTCATTACCACCAGAAAGTGTTTCCCATTTTCAAACCAGAACCTTCTTCACTGCTATTTGCAAATTGCTGCTCCCTTACTCCATAGGGGTGCTGCAGCACCAAAACATTTATCTCTTCCTTCCTCAGTCTCCCATTCTTTGGGCTGGAAAGTCCTCAGTCATTCACCATCAAAGATTCACTGCATCCCTGAGGACTCATACTGCTCTACTGTAGACTTTTTCCAGTTGGTGCTCAGCTTCTATGTCATTCATACAGCTCTTGAGCTGATTTGTCACAGGCTCAGTGCATCTTCCTATAGCTCATACTGCTATCCTTAATGGCACTTTTCCCTCTCACCTCTCTGCAGCTGGAGGATAATGTTGCTTCATGTTCACCTTGCAACCAACTTCACCCCCCAAATCTCTTTCTGCCAAACTCCTGCCCATTTAGCCCTTCCCTACCTGTGCTATTCATCTCATTGCTTCCGTGAAAGCAGAGCTTTGGACTTATCTTTATTGAGTTACACCATCCTTTATCAGATCAAATCTTTAATTCATTGAGATCCATGCAAAACCCTGCCGAGATGTGATCACAGCACTCTAACCTTGGTGTTATCTGCAAAATTAATAACTTGTCTCTACTTCATTAAAATATTGACTAGTGATGGTCAAAAACCAAACTCAGCCAAACCTCTCACAAACATCTGCACTTATGATTCACCAGTTTCCCAGTCTCCTTGTTGAGTAGGACAGGTTTTGTTTTTGCTAATGAATTCACCACACCTCCCCTCTGATTATAAAACCCCAGTCCAGTCTTTCATATCTACTTACAGTGAGGTAAAAGTAAAGATATCACTAATGAGGGATGAGTTTTCCCAAACATAAGCCATCATGCGTAACAGGAGAGAGCTGCAAAGACTTATGCCAAAGCAGATACCAAGCCAAATGAAGAAATCTCAAATTAAAATGGATCAGTAGCCACCGCTTCAACCTTCACAGTATCATAGTATGTTAGGAGGTTGGAATGGACCTTAGGGACCATATAGTCCCAACCCCCTGCCCTGGGCACCTCCCACCAGAACAGGTTGCCCAAGGCTATATCCAACCTGGCTTTGAACACTGCCAGGGTTGGGGCATGGGCAACCTGTGCCAGTGTCTTACTTTCTTTCAAGGTTATAGCACATTTCATCTTTAATAAATCTAAGGAATTGAACACTAAGGTACTCACACAGTTCTTTCTTTCAGCAAGGGACAGGATTAAAAATCAAGCAAGTGGAAGGTAAAACATCAAGAAGAGGTGAGGGGTTCCTATCCCCTAACCACTGTAACAGAGTCTAGAGATTAGTCTTCGGGGAAAATAGAGCTACTAGCACTCTGTTTTTTGATATTTGCATTGCAAGTGGCATTTCTGGTTTGGTTTGGGCTTTTGTGTTGTGCCAGGTGTTAAAGGCCTGGCTCTCTCACAATTGTTCCTCCCTAATTTAGCATTACAACAGCTTCTTCATGCAGTTTATTCCCTGAAGCACTGAACACAATTAAAAGCATTAAAAAGATCAATGTATATTTCTAGGGCAATCTTTTGCTATTTCTCCACTGGTAGTCTTATCTCTGGTTTTGCCTCATAATATTCTTTTTGTCTGTGTAAAATCTGACAATAATTAGTTATTTGAGAGTGTCTTGAAGATCAGTGCTTCTGCAGATAGCAATTGAAACTCTTTGTGAACATCCCCTTGGAGTTAAAACAATGCTAAACCTAAAGCTACAGAAATGCAGTGTTTCTATGATTGATTTATTTATTTATTGTAATAGCAGATTCTTTCATGTCCCTTGGCCAGGTCGTTCAGGTCAATAACAGTGCTGGCCAGGCTGGCTCCTGGATGCTGCACAGGCAGCTACTCCTCTGGCCACCAAGCAATCCAGATAAGCTGCTCAGGCAAACTTAGTCCCTGCCCATGGTGTGACCACAGGTAAATTTACCTACTCGAAGGACAGATTTACCCATCCTTACGGTTAGCAATGCAGTGTTCACCCATTTCCCACAGCTAGACTGGGACAGCAGATGAGGGAGTCAATCTGTCCTTCCCATTTACCAATGCACCACTGGTCTTTGCCCCAAAGGCTTTACAGTCTACTTTGAAGAAAGGCATGAGAGAGCACAAACAAATGGGGGAAGAACAAATGGAGATCAAAGGCATCCAGGGCAATGAAGATAAGATCGAGTAATGATGCATATCTGCCCTTGCTCAATTTAATGGTTACAAACAGTCTTAAAAATCAGCTAACCTTCCCACAGATTCAGGGTTAATTACATTGTGTGCAGTTTGATTTTCCTATTTTTAATCAGATTTTTTGCTTTCCTCAGAGATGTCCCAGCAGAAGAAATTCTGAGGGAAAACTACCTGTGAAAGGCCAAAGCTTTGACCTCGCTCAGAAAGGCTCAGTCTGAAAACAGCACAGGTAATTCAAGGGGCGTGTGGAAAAATGAGTGATTTAGGGTGCCAGCCCAAGAAAAGAAGGGAACAAAGTTGCAGAGAAGATTGGATTAGGAGTTGATGTTCTGAGATACTTGGAGATTTGGGTATACAAACCCAATCCCATTTTGCTGAAGAAGCAACTCTTGTGCCAGGTCTTCCCAGACGCAGGAGAGCAGAACAGTCTTTCTGCTTTTCTACCAGGGGTATATACAGAGGAACCAGGGAGATTAAAGAGAGTGATGCCTTTGAATACTGTGGTTGACAGCACAGTACAAGAGTAAGGACAGGAGCCTGGGGAAGAGGGCTAGCACCATGAATTTGTGAGCCCAGTGCTGCATGGGGTCCACAGAGCTGTGCAGAGCTCTAATAAATAACAAGCCAGAGACAAGGAAAGATAGGAACTCAGAAAAGCCATAAGATGACCCTGTCTGCTGTGACTCACTCTTTAATAAAACTAAGATTTAACCTTTTCTGTAGTTTCATGTGGGTAAGTCGCAACCATCTAATACAGATTCAGCTCAACAGAGCTCTACTATACAATTTTGCTGTGAAATCATATTATTCCGAATGCTCGACTTCATTACTGTGGCAGACAGATCACCGCTGTTATAGTATCTTTTTATGTATGATGCGCAAACCATTGCTCCCTTGCTCCCTTTACTACCCATTCTCATTGTCTCCATCAGGCACAAAGTAACAAGAAGCACTGCTGTTGTAATTTACTCTGCTCAGTATGCTGTTTTGCTAAAATATTTTTCTTTCATATGGCATCCCAAAAAATAAATAAATATGAGAATACTACCATGGTTGAAAAATCAAGGTAATGTCAAACTGGCAGACATTCAGCATCCTTCAATTACCCCCCTCGTACATATGCATTCTGGCATAGCCTTTAATTAACATGATCTTACCATTTTTTTCCAGTGAAAACCTGTCATTAAGTACCCAGGGTGAGTGAGGACCCAGTTCAGAGCATTCTACTTTCTCTATAATGATTAACAGGCTTATTTTCTATAATCCCCAAAACCCTGCTCTGAAGACAGACTAATTAATTTCTGCCTGTTTTCTCCCATGCCACTACAATATATGAGTGTTTCAGAAACAACATGTTCATTTTCACGGCAGCCTGGGGAGATGGGCAAGGGGTAAGGAGGTGTGGGAGGTAATAATTTTCATTTTACAAGAAGAAAGCCAAAACTGTGATCCTCAGTGGGAGCCAGACTCAAATATATTCCCCCTGCTGCCATCCTACCTCAGACCAGAGAGGTATAAACCACTCATTCCCCAAGCTGGAACACAGACCTGGGCTTCACAGGGACAGCACACAGTTTGGCCAGTGACAGAGGTACCAACATGGGCTGGTACAGGTCCCAGAGCACATGGCCCCACTGATCCACCTGAAGGGATAAAGCAAGACTGGGTTGACCCAGGATTTGTGTGCACCAGGATTTATCTGCACTGGATTTTTGCTCAAAAATGGCCAAGTGTTTTGGCTGAAGTTTTCCAGCAAAGTCAGCTTGACTCAGAGATCTGGTGAGGAAGTGCTAAACTCAGGGTCTCACACTTTAGCAGAATTTGACAATCAGAAACACCAGATAACTGTAATAATAAGCTCCAGCCCCCATAATGAGAAAATAAGTAGCATGTCTGGCCTCATCCAAAATTGAGATTGATTTTGATATTCTGACAGCACAGTTGTAATTGCTGTTTATAGCACATCACTTTTGTGTACCCACATAATCAATTAGCAGAGCTGTCAGCAGTTCGCCACATTCGCACACCAGCTCGAGGAGATGGATTGGGGTGGTCTCCCCTGCAGATGGGCTGGTACTGCTCTGGTCATCACCAGTTCTACTCAGGGCCACCTCTGCTCTCACCAAAGTCAGAGAAACAGCCACCAGGGTCGCATTAATATACAGAATCACAGAACAGGTAAAGTTGGAAGGGACCATGGTGGGTCATCTGGTCCAACCTCCCTGCTCAAGCAGGGCTGATCTAGAGCAAATGGTATGGCATTGCATCCAGACAGTTCTTGAGTATGTCCAGTGAGGGAGAACCCATGATCTCTCTGGTCAGTCTGTTCCAGTGCGTGGTCACCTGCACAGTAAAGAAGTTCTTCTTCATATTCAGGTGAAACTTCCCGTGCATCCATTTCTGCCCATTGCCCCTTGCCCTATAGCTCAGCACCACTGAGATGAGCCTGATCCATTCTCTTGGCACTGTACCTTCAGATACTTTTGTGTATGGACAAGGTTCCCCCTCAGTCATCTCTCCTCCTGGGCTAAACAGGCCCACCTCCCTCAGCCTTTCCTTGTAAGATAGATGCTCCAGTCCCTTCATCATGTTTGTAGTACTCTACTGGATCTGCTCCAGGAGTTCCATGTCCCTTTTGTCCTGAAGAGCCCAGAACTGGACACAGCACTCCAGATGTGCCTCACCAGGGCAGAGCAGAGGGGCAGGATCACCTCCCTGACCTGCTGACAATGCTCTTCCTAATGCACCCCATGATTCCTTTGGCCTTCTTGTCCACAAGGACACACTGCTGGCTCGTGGACAGCTTGTTGTCCATCAGGACCCCCAGGTCCTTCTCCATAGAGCTGCTCTCCAGCAGGTCAGTCCCAACTTGTGCTGGTGCTCAGGGTTATTCTTCCCAGGTGTGGGACCTGCACTTGTCCTTGTTGAACTTGAGGTGGTTCTTCTCTGCCCACCTCTCCAACCTGACAAGGTCCCTCTGAAGGACAGCACAGCACTCTGAGGTATTAGTCAGTGCTCCCAGCTTTGTGTAATCAGTGAACTTGCTGAGAAGGCAACTCTGTCTCCTCATCCAAGTCGTTGATTCGTAAGTTAAACAGTACTGGGCCCAGCATAGAACCCTGGGGGCCACCATTGGTGATAGCCTCCAACTACACCCTGTGTCACTGATTATGACCTTCTGGGATCTGCCACTCAGCCAGCTCTCAATCCACCTCACTGTCCTCTCATCCAGGCCATGTTCCTGAGTTTGCCTATGAGGATGCTGTGGGACAGTGTCAAAAGTCTTGCTGAAGCTGAGGTAGACAATGCCCACTACTGTCCCCTCATCCATCCAAATAGTTGTTTCACTGTAGAAGGCAATTGGGTTGGTCAAACCCAATTAACCTTTAGGGAACCCATGCATACATATCCATATGCACTGAAAACCTTTGTTGCAAGGGTACATACAGTTTAGGCCAACATTCAAAGGCTTTTGATGAAGAAACTAAACTGCTGTAACAGAGACCCCATAGCACAGACAATTTTCTGAAGCACTGACATGAGAATTTTACTCAGGTACTGTGAATAGAACAGATATGTCTAGCTCTGAAAAATAACAGCTTAAAAATTTTTCAAGAAGTACATATGTGAAAGGCTGATAGGTCAGGCACACAAACCACAGATCACCAGAGTCAGCTGTACATGGCAGATCTGTGCTGTAGACCTAGCGCTGTGGGTGAAGCCCTCCCTAATGAATCTGAGAGGACTTACAGTCAACCACATTTAAAAAACGACACCAAATGCCGTTAATTCACTGCTACAGCACATGTGCTCTCAAGTACATCGTAGTGCTGCACCACCACTGACACTTTGCTCTGATAGCCAAAGACTGGAATGCCTCTGCAACAAACCTTCATATACCCATATCTCAGGAACCTTTGTGGTCACCTTCTTTTACTTAATGGCAGTCCCTCACCAGGCAAAGATGCCTTGAAGACATACTGTATCTGCTATCAAAGAGAGAGGGGACAGCATAGGCTTCAAACAGCTCCTCTCGCCTTTAAGTGGCACTGAAGCAGAGTCCCATCCTTCTCAAAGTCAGTGGAAAACCAGACAGTCCTCAAAGTTAAAGATGTCCTTGTAGGGCTAGATTGAAAAATATGCTCAGATTCTTTTCTGAGTCAGAGCCAGAAACAATTCCTCCAATTCATTCCTTTTGCTGAGGACTCATCACAGCGGCAGACAGAGGGCAGTTTTCATTAAATCCGTGGTATCAATGTAAAATTCAATACATCCTTAATTCCAGCCCTCTGAGTGGCAACCCCACCATACTTTCAAGAAGAATGCAATATCTTGACCTCTGCAGTACTGTGCCAGCCCATGGCAAACAGCCCTGGGAATAGCACACAGCACCCTGTGAGACACAGGTAAGACAAACTGTTCCACATTACAGGAAACACCAGCATATTTTAATCTTTCTCTAAAACCAGCCAAATGAGAGACATTCATTTGGAGGAATTAATGTAGCTAATTACATTCAAACACCAGAGCAATCTGTCTGCAATTCTTACCCCACTTTGCTAGCTAACAGGTGATTGCTTGTAAGTCTAAGCAAGCTCAGGCTCTTACTGAGTAAACCCAAAGAATTTTCTGAATATTCTCACGGTATGCAATCATTTTAAACCTAAAAATGAAGCGGAGACTTTCTTTAGTAAGGTCTGTCTGCCAAACTATCTGAACACATGTGTCTTTTAACCAGGCTTGGACAAAATATTTTATATATATTGATCAAGTGACACCAACAGGCTCAGCAAAAATCTTCTACGCCTGTTTTTATGAGCTGAGAATAAAGAAAGTTACATTTTGGAGGAAAGAGGAGTAGCACACCATGGCTACCAATATTCAAATGACAAAGACGTCTGAGAGAATTCCAGATGTCAGCCATGTGTTATGGTTTAATAGTTCAGCTCTGAGTCACAAGCACAAAAACCTGTTATGAAACACATGCTTGCCTGCATGTGTGTGCACACACCAGTGTGGACTACCTAAAAAAAGAAAAGTCGTAATTTTTGTGGCATTAATAGCACTGGAGAAAAGCAGTTAATCTGAACTGAGGTGAGAAAAAATTAGTACAGTGTATCCTATGCCATGGACCAAGGGTGTGATGATTTATAGTTTCAACATTTACAAAGTAAAGTTATAGCTGAAGAGAGATTAAACACCCACTTGACAAGCACGTGTAATCCCTTCAAATCCTAAAAGTCCAATCACACCCTGTGTCTTGAATAATCATTAGCCTAAATCACCCACACCCCTGCCATGTGAAACTCGTGAAAGTCCAAGTAATTCCTAGCCCAGATCTTTCAAATAGTAATATTTATACTGGCACTTATTAGATCCTTCTAGCACTTTTTTTCTTCTCACATAAAAGGAATAAATATCTGTGGCACCAATGTTTAGCAAGAGATACCACGTCTCATCTTCTTTCTGCGGAAGAAACAGGAGAACCGTTTATTGCTCTGTGTGCAGCTGGTGTCCAAGGGTAGACTCCCCTCGCTGGCTGATTTCAGCTCTCTCTGGCTCTGGGTAGTGGGTTTGCAGAGGAGCTGGCAAGCAAGATTCTCCATCTCTGCCGTCCTCCAGCTTGGTTACCTGACCAAAGCAGGGACCTGCATGTAGGGAGAATAATAAACTTTGGCTCATGGATTTTTCAATCCTAGAATGAACACTGCATGTGTCACAGGCCTGTGCATTGCCATCAGCCTGCTCCCTCCCTCTCTACCTCCCTCCATCTGGGTGGCTATCCCAGGGGCACAGCTAGTCCAGAGTTTTGGGCTCTGGACCTATTGGATTCAGAGAATATGTACAGCAGTGTAATCCATAAGGAGTTACAGACACTTTGCCATCCCTAAGAAATACAGCCCTGGACATCCACAGGCAATTGCATATTGCACGTTTACTTGACTGATTGCAAATGGCCATTTGTAATTGGACATGCTCATAGCAAGTCTGTGCACCCACACAGCCACCTGGGTGTGCATGCAAACCTGAGTCAGACAGGCCAGCAAGTCAAGGGCACACACAGGAGTGGTAACTACATGCTAGGCATACACAAATAGACATATTTTAATGAAAATTATACCTTTAAAGCTATGTTTAAATAACCTGTATTAGAGGATTTTAATGACTCTATGAAAGGACAAGTGGAAGAGTGGCAAGGAAGTGGCTCAAGCAGAATCACTCCTAAGAAATTTATGCTGAAGTCTGAAGAGTGGAAGGAAGAGGAGCAAACTTCAACTGTGGTACACACAGCAAATTGTTCCTTGGTAGCAGAGCTGGTTTAAGTCTGACTGCCCTTTGGGGCCTCCCAGACACAATTCTCAGCTGCTGGAGGGTGGTCATCAGATTAAAGAAACTGAAATTATGTTGATTCTTTCTCTGTTCTGGTCTTGAAAAGCAAGAGGCAGACGGTGCTAAGCACCTATATGCCAACAGTGCACCAGGGTTTCAGTCTGCCCCAGCAGTGCTTGCAAAGAGGACAACCCCCTGCTTGGGAGCTCACAAGAGTCTTTTATATTTCCACCAAAGCTCCCTTCCCTGTAAAGCACAGGTCTGGGGGGCAGGGAAGGAAAGATGTTAAACCATACTGAAAAAAAAAAATCATAGAAAACAACCGTCAAACACACTTATACTCTGGTCTTTGGGAATTAAGATTTCACACGGGAATTTGGACAGGTGCAGTGTTACCAGATCTGGCAATGGCAGCACCCTGCCCTGTAGAGCTGACCCTTATTTATCTTGCTGTGGTTTCCACTTAGCCAGGTCCCACAGCAGAGAGGATTTCAGACTTCGTGTGGCTGAGAAGCAGCAGCCGGCTCTCTGCCTTGGCAGGCACAGCCTCCAGCACTGGGCACTTACTAAGGGAAGCCTCTGCCCACTGCCTCCCTGTGTGGCCACACACTCAGAGTAAGCATGCACTGCCAGCAACAGCTCATCACAGAGATACCGTTTATCTGCTCTAGAGAACACCAGCTTCTCATGGCAATGCCAGCACAGCCCTAAACCTCTCGCAGCACGAGCAAGGGGCATTCACAACACCCTCCTTTCAAGCATTACAAACATTGCATATAAACCTGGCCCTAGTTTTTTGACAGCTCCTGTAGAAAGCCCTGATAATGCCTCTCCCTGAGCTGCTGCTGTTTGTGGGGGCTGCAGTGGGAACGCATGCCCCAGAAAGAGGGTCAGGAGGAGTTTGTCTCTGTGGGCATGCCATGAGGTTTGCAGACATATATCACAGAACAACAGCATTTACACGATTTTTTTTTTTTGTCTGCATTGTGACTCAATGGGAAATGGGACTGGGAGGGAATGAGTGGGTGCTGCAGTGGGGAGAAGGTGGTGTATGGAAACAGACAGAACTAGATTTGAAAAATAGATATAAAAGCACAGAAATGGCATGTGTGGGGCTCATCACAACTCAGCAAGGGCAGCCTGCTGCCTCCCAGAGGGCTGAGGGCTGCAGGCTGGGGCCATGGGCAAGGACCAGTGTGTATCAAAGGGTCAGCCCTGCACGTGCACAGGACATGGAGCACTGCAGGTTTCCTTAGCCATGGCAAAATAAGCCCTCCAGAGAGGGCTAGATGCACACCTCATCCGCTGCCCCAGCGTAGGGCAAAGCTGCTGTGTCCTCACCTGCATCCCCTGGGAGCAATTTTTGCAAGGGACCTTTTGAAGGCTCAGTCTATCAAAATGTGCTTTGAGCTCCAGCTGTTGCTGTGGGGTTGGGCTTGGGTGTTTTTTTGGATTATCATTTTTCATAAAAGCCTACCCACTTCAGAAATATTGCCATGGAAATAAAATAAAATAAAGTATGCAGTTGCATACGCGTTCCCTAGGGGCTTCTGCCAAAGCCACGTTAGAATAGCTCCATCTCGTGGAAATGTGCAGCAGCAGTGGAAGCAAACGACGACCTGGGAGAAAAGCTGTAGGAAAATGCTGGCATCTTGCTCCTTGGCTGCGTGTGCCAGCAGTGGCTTTGGTTCCCATCCATAGGGGTTTCGCTAATCCTGCCTCTCACGGGCTTTCACACCGAGCTTTAGGGGTTTTTTTTTAAAAAAAAAAAAAAAGAACCAAACTTAACTGGTATATTTTATCTAATGTTTGACACACAACAAATATTTACACAGTTACTTCATGATCGTGCCCAGAACTCAGGGGAACTCTGGGGCTGTGCAGTGGGATCAAGCTCTGTCACACAGGGCTTCACTTTATAACCATCTGCCAGGGAGACTCCCTCTCCCTCCATCACTTCCTGCCTCCATCAGTTAATTTACAGCTGCATCTGCACCTTGCTCAGCATTTCTTTCTTTTCTGTCATCTAGTCTCCCTTGTCTGTACCCCTGTGCGTGTACTCATAAATAAGAGAGAACATCTGTACTGCAGAGCTCAAACACGTTCCTGTCTTTAAAGACTTTCCAGTTTAGATAAGAAACTCTTTCAATCATGAATATGAAGCAAGTACACAGCATTAAATTCGTGAGGCTACATTTTAAAATAATGATTACTCCCTCTTCCCTAACATACTTTTAGATTTATTCTCCTGTTTATCCAGACTCTGAATTTTACCCTCTGATAACAAAGTTTACGTAAAATTTTTTGTTTAAAGTCTGTTTAATCCATGTACTTGGAGACAAGAAGTGAATTTCAGAATCAAGTACGTGTCCTTTTGGTTTTTCACTGTTACCACCACTTAGAATCATCTAAGTGATGACACTTTCAGACTTAAGAAATCTGACAAAAAACATCCCATAAACTGCACAACAGGTCACCAGTCACCGAACATAGATGCAATAACCTCTTCAGGTGAAACTGCACTCACCTGCAAGGTGCACTTAAATAAAACACTGAGTAGACAGACTACCCCAGAGGGAACTCTGCATTGCCTTGCCATGCCCAGGGTATCCCAGAGTGCCTTAGCTCTGCTCACTCAGCACATGGGCGTGGGATCAGGAACAGCCCAAAGGCACCGCAGTATGCACTGCAGGGATCCCATACAGCTGGTCATGATGAGGTCCAGGCTGACAGCAGCTTAGAAATGGGACCTTGGAAAGAAAGCCCATGGAAAATGCTGTTAGCTGAAAATCTAGACACAGTCATGGTGAAGGAAAGTTCCCTGGACTAACTGGCCAGATTTTCTTCTGGCAGCAGGCAACCTGCTAAATCTGCTACAAACTCCTTGCTCTTCCTTCTGTCCTCTTCTTTCTGAGCAAGAACCTCCCCAAGGTCCCACTCGCTCCACAATGCTGGTCGTGACACCTCTGCAGGATGTGTTCCAACAGCAATGCACACCTTGCAGCTTGTGCTGCTTAGGTAGCTGCAAAACAGAAGAGACAAGAGGTAAAAACTAAACAACTGGACAATATGGGAAGCACATTTGGGAAATCTCATCAGGATCACAGGAATTTTACTTTCTGCTTTTGTTCACTCCACCATCCTCCTCTAAAGAGTGATTTCCACTCATGCGTAAAAAGATCATTTACACAGTACTATTGCCCACACCCAGCTTGTGTCATTTATTCAGGCCAGGCAAACCCTGTCCACGCCAGGCTTAACCACTCACAAACAGCAGCATGTTGAAATACTCTGCTATTTCTGTCACACCAACACAATATCAGGAACCGCCACTTTGTTCATTAAAATGGAGTGTCAGTGCCCAACCCCTTGTGTTTCTTTAAGAACTAGTCTTCTGTGACCTAAGGAAAATATATATCCCGTGGTGCGCTGCAGACTGACAGAGACACATGTCTGCCCCAAGCAGCACGGCTCGGATCAGCGCGGCTGCGTGACTAGCTGCAAATCACACACCTGCTGGGAACACTTTTTAAACATGATTTTGTCTCCACGAGTTGGAGGTGATGGCCCTGACCAGCAGCCACCAGAGCCAAACAGGCAGCAAAGCAACACAGCAGAGGGGATGAGGAATGCAGCGCCAACAGCCTGCGGATGCTGCAGAGGATGTTAGGCCGAGGAAAGGGTCAATTGTTCTCAATAGTCAACAGCAAAATAAACAATGAGTTAGAGTAAGGAAAACATAGCTGCACCAAGAGGAAAAAGCCTGTAGTTGACGACAAGTGTGATTAGGCAAAGCGCCCCGATGCCAGAGGAAGTGCTGACTATCAGCCAACACCATCCTGGCGAGGCTTCGTCATCATCGTTTGTGGGAGGATGGAGCAGAGCCACAGAATGAGCTGTGTGACCTGCTGCTGCTCCTTTCCTTTTGGGCTAAGGAGATTAGCCATCCCAGGCCTTCCCTGCCATGGAGTCAGTCGTTCAGCAGCTCCCAGCTACCCCAGAATAGCTCAGAGCACCAGAGTATTGTCTCTTGAGAATTTCACTCCTTTTTTTAAGCTATTGCAAACAAAAGAAAACTATGGCTTGCTTATGGCTTTTCTTTGAAAGCAATCAGTATTTTGGAGGATTGGCAATATGCAAGGAACTAACAGCAAGCGAAGCTGCGGTGAAGCTCTGATGTGCTTTCTCTGATGGCAATGAAACTTTGCCAGACTGAGTTGCCGAGTGAAACACTCTGTACCGGCTAATGACCAACCGGCAGAGAGTTACCCCTAGTAATACTGAAAGATATTTGTCCAGCAATCTTTCAGTGGGCTTCGGACTAAACTAGCCTGTCTCTGACCTGGATCTGACAAACTCAGCAAGTCTAAACATTTAGTAAATTCTTCTCCTTGCACAGAGTATTGGAAACAGGGACTAGGTTTTTGGTGTGCATAAAAACAAACCCACATGAAAGCAGACTTTAGAGCAGGCTGGATTTCTAGAATGAGTATCTGATGGAAGAAATAACCAGTGGCCCCAGGACATTAGTGTCTGCTGAGGCCAGTGTGGAATAGCTCTGCATGCATGGAATCGCTCTCCTCAGATCCACTTCTCTAACCTGGCTGAGTTATAAGAATTTACCCTTACAAAACCATCCAATAGAAACAGCTCAGCAGCAGCACCCAACCTCAGCCTCAACTCCCAGCAGCTGCATGGAGAATGAAACCCTGAATTTTAGCAGAGAGATTGGTTTGTTCTCCCATCAGCAAATCAGATAAGTCAAGGATTCATGTTTGGCAAGAAAGGCAAGATCGCTCTAAGGACAGGAACTTCAGAGCCACGTCTCTGAAACACAGTGAGGACAAAGGAACAAATGTTATGTTGTGGCAAAATATGTTCAGGGCATTGACATATTCCCAACTGGAGCAGCATGTGTTTTTACCTCATTACATCACATGTCATAACCAACAGTTACCTGGCAGTTGCATGGATGTACATCAGGCGAAGACCATCAGTGTGGAAGATAAGAATTTGTTAATATGAATGGGGGAGAGAGAGGAGGGAAACTTGAGAAGTGAACTGAAGCAACCAATACTGTGCTAAGACATCATTTCATGTTCCCAAGCCATCCAGCTAACCACAACCTGGTTTTTTTACCTCCTCAAGGCAGTTTGGGGTTTCTCTCATTGTTCTCACCGACCCTGACCAGATGTATAGCGTTTTGCTGTGGTTCTGCACTCTCAAACCCCCAGGTGGAAGAGGACAAGTGCCTCTCACCTGCCTATACAGTCTCATCAGTGGCCATCCTGCACCAAAAGGTCACGGAAACCCTTTCTTTTCCAGGATGTGGCTGGGACACTTCAAACTCACTTTGGATGCAGCTATGGCTCCTCACCAGCATTTCTTACTTGAAAGCAGCTAAGAGGTTTCTCTACTCTCTTCCTGGAGCTCTATACACGACAATTCATGTTGCTTAGCAACAGGACTTCCTTTTAAGATGCTCTTTTGTCATTTCAAAGCCTCCATGCCAAAAGTTCTTTAAATAGTCTGAAATCACACCAGCTCCCTCAGTTTGCCGCTTTTCTTTAGTCTCTGACTGGTTTCCTTCCATAGCAAGGTTAATATCTGTGTCCAGCTGAAGCAAACCAAATCCAACAAAAATGCAACTCCCAGCAATCAGTTCAGCCTCTCCATGCAAGGGCTGAGAACCTCTTTTCCCCAAAGCCATTCCAAGCAACACCCAATAGAGACCAGCTGAGGAAAGGGGAAGTTCATGAGGGTTTTAATTCTGATTTTTTGCTTTCTACTCAAGTTGGACTTATAGATGCAGTAAAAATTTTCTATCATCAGTTTAGCATCTAGCATGCAAGACTTGTGCAGCCTGGTTTGTCAGATTGTGTATTGTTTGGAGAACAGTAATGTTCTGTAACTGATCATTGAAACCCACATTTTATCTCATCTTTATACTACTGATACAGTACTATAAAGCACTCATTCCCACAGGGAGTGAGAACACTGAGTATTTTGCTTGCTTAGCAGCGACAGAGGATGAATTTTTGAGACAGGAAAATGTCTTACAGCTGTTTCGCAGTGCTACAGGGAGCTCCAGCACCGAGATCCCCAACTTCTCAATTTTTGAAAAACACAAACTACTCAAGGAGGATAACACAAGAGCCGTAGCTGTACAGAAACAGAGCCAGCAGGGAGAGTGCAGGAGCCGTTCCCCCTTTGAAGATGAAATGTGGATATACAAGACATCAGTAATTAATCAGTGGCTAATTCCTCTTAGCAGTTTCCTTCCTACATAGTGCCTTTGTCCTGGCTGTTTTCAGTCTGTGTTTGGTAGGACTTCACACGCCCCAGCCACGGCCAACTCAGCTTCCTGGCTGGCAGGCAGGGTGCAGGATGCAAGCGTGGGCACCAGGAAGCTCTGCATCCCTTGGCCTCTAGCAAGCTGCATTCATCACCTGAAAGTTTGTTCATCCTGCCTGCTAAATAAACAGCACTGATGCCTACTCTGAAGCCAGGGATTCCAGGATGTGCCACAGCAGCCTGGGTAAATGCCTGCAACATCCATCCTTTTTGCCTCAAATAAAATCCACAAGAGAACAATCCATCCATGGAGGGTCAGACAGAGGAGTCCTCACTCTATTCATTTGGAATATTTATGTAAGCAGTGCTCACATCATCACAGAATCACAGAGTCACAGTTGGAAGGGACTCAAAAGGATCATCAAGTCCAACTCCTGGCCCTGCACAGGACATCACCAAGAATCACACCATGTTCCTGAGAGCATTGTCCAAACACTCCTTGAGCACTTTCAGACTTGGGGTTGTGACTACTGCTCTGGGGAGCTGTTCCAGTACCCAAACACCCTCTGGGGGAAGAACCTGTTCCTAACTTAAACCTCCCCTGACACAACTTCAGGCCAATCCCTCGGGTTCAGTCACTGGTCACAGAGAGCAGAGGTCAGTGCTGTCCCTCCATTGCCCCTCAGGAAGGAGTTGTATCCAGCGATGAGGTCTCCTCTCAGTCTCCTCTTCTCCAGGCTAAACAAATAAAGTGACCTCAGCTGCTCCTCATATGGCTTCCCCTCAAGGCACTTCACCATATTCACTGCCTCCTTTGGGCACTCTCTAACAGCCCTATATCTTTCTGGTATTGTGGTGCCCAAAACTGCACACAGTATTCAAGGTGGGGCTGCACCAGCACAGAGCAGAGCAGGACAATCACCTCTCTCAACCAGCTAGAAACATCCCTCGTCACATCACATCCCTGGTCACACTCTCTTCTTTTTCAAGGGGCATCTAGGTCAGTATCTGTGCAGGTGGTTTGCTCAAGTAATGCAAATTTTGCATTGAAGATGTGGTGTGTCTTCCACGCTAACTTCAACCATCAGTGCCAGAGAAGTCAGTGGCTCTGTCCTCCACCAGGGATTGGTGGCAAAGCAGAGAAAGAGGAATCCCTGGGGCAGGGGGATCCTGCATCCTGGTCCCTGGCTGCCCAAAAGATTCACCAGCCAGGCTGGTTCCCAGCTCAGAGTGCACTACAGCTGCAGCTCTTGTCCCACTTGTGTCCCCACACCGCTGAAGGCAGGCAAAGGGGCATTGCTCACGTGCAGAGGGAGTGTGGCCTGGAGAGCACATCTGGCTACTCTCTCCCACCCTTGTTTAGGATTTCAGAAAGGTCAATTGCTGCAGCATGAAGCAGAGGGTTTTCACATAAAGTCTGACATGTTTTACGGCACCCGTTTCTTCCTGACAGTAATTTATGCTCTTGCTGCATCATCCTGTTTTAGGCTTTTCCTTAGAGTGAAGCCTGAGCCTGCAGCACCTGCTGCACTGGCAGCAGAGGCAGTGTAGGGTTTCCCTCTGAGATATGAAGGTTTATGATAGGGTAGGGCAGTGCAGGTGATCCTGGTCCTCCCCATATGCCATGTAGCTTCAGCAAGGGAACAGTCTCAGCCCAAAACCCACCTCCTCAAGCCAAACCCTGGACTGGGTCCTTAACACCCAGGATTTAAAGCAATTGTTTGGATTCCTGTCTCTTGTTTGTGGTGCCAAAAAGCCAACAAACAAGGAAAATCTTGAAATCCCTGCTTGAGAGAAATGGCTAAAAATTATTTTAATGCTTTGATCCTCTATAGGCAAGTGTTTTAGAGGCCTCACTGTGTTGGGTTGCCAATCTCCTTTTCTTCAGAGCTACATAAGACTCAGAGATTGACATGATTTATCTGTTAAATAAGAGACAATGAATATTTCATAGGGATTCTGAGGATATTAAAATCTTTTTAATATATATACAAAACTCATTGCACTTTTTTTTTTAAATGTCCTAGATTGGTTCCCACTTACTCCTAGAGTCATTACACATTTTTCCCAAGGCAGCCCTGGAAGAAGAGCAATTTTCCAGGTTCATCCCACCTGCAACACCGTCAGGGGCCAGGCATTTTAGAGGTGCAGCTCTTGGTGCTCTGACCGGGAGCCTTTCCTGACACAAAAGCTAGGCCAGGGAGATTTGATATCAGACATGCTTTACCTTTGCCCCAGCCAGCCATACTACTACCCAGGTGAAAAGGCTCCTGCAGGACCCAGGATCCCATCCAGAAATGGGACTCACTTTTCTGGAGCAGCAGTGGTAAATGGCATCCTGTGCCTTCAGCATCATGCCAACAGTCCATGTGATGCCCAAGTCTGTGCCTCTTGGCTGGGCTGACAGCACACCAGCACTTCACCTTCACAGTCCCCACTAGGACTGACACTACATCCCTGGTGATTTGCAGGGGGGGAAGGCCACCACCCATGGGCAGACACTATGGGTGACTCACTGTGTTTTAGTGAGCCTTGTGAGCTGTTCCTCCTGTCTAGCTCAAGAGATCAATTTAAAATTGAGAACTTCTGGGGGATGTACCACTCCCTCCAGGGGACTTTCTGACTGAGGGCAGAGTGACTGTTTGTGGGGTGCCACAGCACTGGAGGGGCAGTGTGGAGAGAGCAATGTGCTCAGCCCTCAGCAGCATTCAGCATCTCATGAGTGCTCAGTGACAAGCAAAATCACACTGAAGTCAATTATTACTGTTGGTGTTTGCATGCTCCTGAATTTCTCATCATTACAGCAGAAAGAGTTTCAACCAAGCACAGAGGAAGTAAAATTTCAAGCAGAAAATGAGTCATGAGGGGACTCTCACAGTGACACCTGTGATCTGACAGACTCCCTGCATGCGCTGATGGAGAAAGAATCCACTCAGCATGTGGGAACAGCAAACAGCAGCTTCCAGAAAAGGAGCAGTCTCAGTTGAACATGGGAGGTGAATCAGCTTTTCCCAGAGGGACTGCAGCCTGCCTGAGCCCACAGTGGGTGTCCACAGCAAAGCCCTCTACCAGCACTGAAACCCCATCCCACTAACTACTGCCATAAATTCTCACCCCTCCCCATTTTGTTTTACAAGCACAAAGATCTAAATTATTCAGATAGGCACACATAATGAATAATTCAAGTATGTCTAATCGTTAGTCATTTTTACTAAGCTCAGCAATCACTTGAGCACATGGCCAAGAAGAGGAGCTTTAGTCGCTCAATTTCATAACAAATTCTTCATTACTCAAAGTGTTGTGTGCAGTTTTGTGTGCCTCAGTATAAGATATAAAGCTATTAGGAATTGTCCAAAGAAGCATCAAAGAGATTGGCAAAAGGTCTAGAGGTGAAGCCATAAAAGGAGCAGCTGAGGTCACTTGGTCTGTTCAGCCTGGAGAAGAGGTGGCTGAGGGCAGACCTCATCAAGGTCTATAGCTTCCCTGTGACATGAAACAGAGTGGTAGGAACTGATCTCTTCTCTTGGGTGACCAGTGACAGGACCCAAGGGAAAGGCATGAAACTGTGTCACGGAAGGTTCAGTTTGCATATTAGTAAAAGGTTCTTCCCCCAGAGGGTGGTTGGGCACTGGAACAGTTGCCCAGGGCAGTGGTCATGGCACCAAGACTGCCAGAGCCTAAGAAGTATTTGAATAATTCTCTCAAGCACATGGTATGATTCTTGGGGCTGTGCTATGCAGGACTTTATGGATCCTTGTATGTCACTTCCCCTTAAGGAAGAACATCCACTTGGAATATTCTGTGAGTCTATGAAATTGAGACAAAAACCCACAACACCAAAAAAAAAAACAAACCCAGCCAAAGCCATCTCTGAAGTTATTTCTGTTTCCTTACATCACACATAAATTCCATGACGCATAATAATAGGGTTCACTGCACTGCAGAATGAGGCAGGATTAGCTTTGGCTGATGTCCCCTCTTGATTCAGAGGAATTCTCTTATAAAATACCACATTCATTTGAAATTTGAGGTTTCTGGTATGGGTGGTTTGAGAAAGTATCCACACTGCTAGGGCTCACAACCTGCCAAAAAAAAGTCCATGCAGAAACAAGTGTGAGTCCAAGCTTCTGCACTCCAAGAGAGCACAGTGGGGACGACAGGGGCACACAAGCCTTAGTCTTTGAGCATTAACATGGAAAATGGCAGATAAATGTGGAGTAAACATACCAAAAAAATTCCTCTGAATTTTTTGTGACCAGCTGCAGGGCAAGCAGGATTTCCAGCAAACACAGACGTGGTTGTGAGGGTGGCAGAGCTGTTAGTGGGATGTGGAGTGAGCTGAAAACTGCACCAGTGCCCTGGTTCTGTAGCCTCTCAGTGCCTGCCATCTCCAATAGTCCCCACAAAATTTTGGGTGAATATACAAAGTAGATTGAGATCTGCACTGGATTTTAAGCTTAACTCCTGCTGTGTTGACTGCTCCCCTCTACCCAGCCACCTGCAGGGATGAGCATAGTGTGACCCAGGTGAAACCTCACAGACACATCAGCTCCAGCTAGCAGCACAGCCATGGTCTTCACACACTATTTCAGAGCACCTTGGCACCAGAGAAGCTCAGGTGTCTCCACCTTCCTGGGTGTCAAATTTGATGCTCTTCAGATGGCATCTTCATTGCTTGAAGCTTCACTGATCAAGTCACCAGGGCTGGTTTGGATCCATCAGGCTGAGGCACATTTGCTGAGCCCAGTAAATTTTCACCATGCCTTTCTCTATTAGGTGGTGAAGAATGAGTGCCACTTAAGTCTACTGAAAACAAAGCTGTCAAGCTAGTATTTCAGTCAGTTAAGAAAGGAAAGAAAAAGGCAGGTTGAACGGTTTGACTAGAGCTGGTGCTCAGTGCCATCCCAGGCAGCCAGGACACCTCTGCTTGGCTGCAACAAGATCCCTCCTGGCTGTGGCTGCCACACATAAGCCCATCTTTGAGATGGTTAGAAATATTGTCCCACCCCAAAAAGCCGATTATTTGTTGTAATCTAAATCCAAGAGGAAGAGAGTTCATTTTCAGACTGAAGTATTGCTTTTTAAGTAAACTCTTTCTATTACAAGAGTCCTGCATCACTAACCCTTTTTGCAGAAATACAGGCACAGATCTTAGAATCACAGAATAGTTTAGGTTGGAAAAGACCTTTAAGATCAAGTCCACTGTAAACCTAATACCGCCAAGTCCACCACTGCTGCCAGGCCCCAAAGCAGAGCTCTGGCTTTCAGCTGTTTTACAAGTTTTGTGTCTTTCCTAAGTGATGTATCAAACTTCGTTCCACTCAAACATCCCTTTGCATTAAATTCCCCTTTGGTGGGATGTTACAATCTCATCTGTCCTACACTGTGCTTAGGGGAGACATTTCACCCTACACAAGCACTTAGATGTCGTTCCCACTTTTTGACAATCTGTTCTGCCCCTGAAAAACATCCTCACACAGTAACTTGCCTGTATTTAGAGCAGGCAAGTTCCTCTTTCACTCTGAAACTACTATTTTGCTCACACTGAGCCTGGGAGGTTCAGCAAGCATGTCTTTTCCTTGCAACCTGTGTTCTAGCCAACTCCTCCAGTTTGTCTGATCTCTCTGCTTAGTCTTGCTTTCATTCAGGGAAGACTGCACAAGATCATCCACTGCAGCAGCCCACCTCTCTCCACAATCGCCTGTGGTTTACAGCTTTTGGTTTTCACAGCACTCGTCTGTGTGAGCTGCGAAGCACACAGTGCTGCAGAGACAACGTGCACAGAGGTGAGTGACAGCCGCGGGTCCCTCTCGATATACAGGAGCTGCAGACAGCTCAGGTGAATTCTTGCCTGATAATGCCCAACGTTCCCAGTTCCCAAGGGATTTCTCTCTAGGCAATCTGAAGGCCTTTATCAGAGAAATAAGGCAGATGTCTTGATATGTGTTCAGATACATCAGTCACTAGCCCTCCTCCTCACACTTGTGTGTCTGTGCACCCTTACACTCTCCCCTACGGCCGCTGGGGATTTTGGGAGCCTGTCAGACCAGCACCACACTTCATCCCACAGACAGCTTGAAGGATGATAAAGTTTTGTGGGGTATGTAACAGGTTTTAGAGCTAGACAGAGAAGAGGTATAAGGATTTTGCTTCTTGTGCTGTGCTCTCCATACAAGAGTTTGTACAAAGTGGTATGATATATCTATTTGCCGTTTTGCCAGTGTGCAATACCACATAAGAATAGTCAGAAAGTACCAGGGTTTTTCCAGGGGCAGCAGACTACACTGACCTGTATGATTTTTTCCCTTTCTTTCATCTGTGCTTTTCTTTCCTTCTCTTTTCCCTCTTTTCTTTTCTCTTTGTTCTCTTCCAAGTGGGAGACACTGGGGGGGGAGCAAATTTTTTGATCCAAGGAAGAAGCATCGTGGAAAAGCAGCCCAACACAGCACACATTTGAGGCCAGTAGCAAATTCTTCATTGAATTTAATCTACAGATCCCTGAGATCTCAGAGCTGCACAACAGGATCCCCACGGGGATGCTTTCCTCAGTTCCCTGTGAGAGCCACTCCATGCCCTGAAGCATATGGTGAGAGCTTGCTTACTCACCGTTATTTGAATGACAAAACACAGGCACTGTTCTCAGTTGTAGTGACAGCTAAATAAATTTTCTGTCTAAATTGCACATGGTAGCAGTTAGTACCACAGGTTCTTCCTTGTTTATCTGTATTGAAAGTGTCAGTATTTTACCATTTTTTGGTTCCTGGCACTGTATTATTTCAGTGCTTCTAAGCACGGGGGTCAGGTCCAGCCATCACAAGTTATCAGAGCAACTCTGGGCTGGCTTTCTGCTCCCCAGGTCATGCCAAGTGCCTACATGTGTGCAGGCATGGG
>NW_008676490.1:28773-39389 GCF_000695815.1 Acanthisitta chloris | reverse complement strand
CCCCCCTGCCGGTGCTGTCTCCTGGTGCCATCTACCTGAGGCTGAACTCCAGCTGGGACCCAGCATTGCCAGGAGGAGCAGGACAGCTCCACTCTCCACCCAGATGGGGAATTTTGTGGTGACAGTCTCTTTCTGCTTCCTCCTGCTCCACCACGCTCCTGCTGGCCTCTCTCTGCCTGCCAGGTTGCACTGCCTGCAGCAGTGCGGGGCCACATTTCTTCCCTGGGACTCCCTGGCAGCCTCTGCTTACAGGATTTGTTCTTAAAGGAAAGGCTGAAAGCCTTCATTGTATTCAGCTTGAGACTTGCAGCAAGTACTTCTGCTCTTCTCTCAGGAGGTTACTGGGAGCAGACACTGCCCACCCACCTCTCCTAAACCAGGGGTGGGTGGAGACGTGGTTTACTCTCAAATACTCACAGTTCCACATCAACAGAGAGACCTGAGCCCTGTGCACCATTCCCCAGGGGCCTTGCATGTGCACCTCAACAAGCCCTGATGGGCCACGTGCTCCTGCTCACAGGGCACACAGCTGCACTGTTCCCTACATGTCACGGGCTCCAGGCTCCACCACATTTCCCTCTGGACACCCAACTGCTCCCCATGCTTGCTTTCTTCCACTAGCAGAACAGCTTTGTATCAAATTAAAATGCTCAGGTTGGCCAACTGTGCCATATGTGCGTTTACCTCCCCCAAAACAGGCCATCTGTGAGGTTACTGGCAGTATATTGCCAAAGCTGCAGCTCCTACATGGCCCTGGGGACTCCCTCCCTCCTCAGCTGGCCCCAGGACAAGATGTCCCTCTGTCCTTTGGGAGTGGAGCCGGGCAAGGAGGCAGCTGGCACTGCACAGGCTGTGCCTACTCTCCCCATTGCAGCTTGGCAGCTGGGACAAGTGCAGTGCTCCAAGAATTCCCACTGCCTTGAGCAGCACATCTGGCTATTTTAGAGTGGCACTTCCCAGGCTCTGGTTGACTTCCATGTAATTACCAGGCAAAGGCAGGTCAACCATGTTTAATGAATTTCCCTGATATCCACAGAGCAGACTTATCTATGTAATATATTGATTTATTTTCACTTAAACTGAACAGACTTCATGGATATTTTAAAGACTCTGTATCAGGTATAATCTTTGTTCGGCCTGAGATTAACATTTCTGCTGCTGCCTCACTGCAGTGTGTAACTGCAGTTCATATCCAATTAATTTGGCCACATTCCTTCTAGAAACATTTCCCAGACCTTCTCTTTTTCTCCTCCTGTCTGTAAGGTTTACTTAAGACTTCTCCTAGAGTAAGTTTTGTTACAAGACTCATGAAATCCAGAATTTGAAACTACCTTGAGGGGATCCTTTTTTAAGGATTAATAATTCATCCAGAAGAGTAAACAATCCTCCTATATGCTAACTTTGATAAGAAAGTACTGCAGATGAGATACACTTCAAATTAGTACAAGTGAGATTTAAGGCATTCGTTTTGAAAACATAAAACCCCAGGGCTCTGCATTGCAAGCCTGTGCTGAGGCTTCCTAGGGTTCTGGCTGCTGTGCTTTAAATAATTCAAAATTTTGTTTGGGTTATTTTTGGGGTTGTGTTAGGGATTTTTTCACGTGCCATATCCTCCTATTTATATTCACAGCGCATACCTCTCTCAGCTTCACTGTATGTTTTCCACAGATTACAGTAAATACAAGCTATAACTGCGAAGGTTTAGGACTGAGGGAGATTCCTGCAAAACTACCTGTCACAACCAAAATCCTTGACTTCAGCTTCAATGTGCTCCCTTCCCTCCTGAATTCAACCTTCTCTGAGCTGAAGTCTCTTCTCTACTTGGACTTAACAAGGTACAGAAGCATCCTCCTTACTTCTGCTCATCACATTAGTGAAACTCCCTGTCCCTGTCAGAGCCAGAGGCTTCAGGAGCACACCAGAGCAGCATCTCCCTGCCTTCACAGGGAAACCACCAGTAGCACCTTCAGACAGCAGGTGAATATTTTTGCTAGGCAGAGATTTACCCACTTGAGCAATATCCAGGCTTCTCCTCTGATGACAATCATTTGCAGGACACTGCATGAAATATGTATTTTCCAGATATTACTCCTTCTCAGACAGTAGTGACAGCAAAGTCACTGCAACAGGTTTTTATTCATTTTCCTATATTACTCCCTAGAAACTGAAGAATGACACGTTTGGTCCTTTGAAATACTCATCTATTTCTGTAGAAAAATTGGGTTTCATTTTATTAAGGCGAACATTACAAATTCATGTTTCCCTGACTCACACAAATGCCTCCCCACACTCATCATTTCAGGGCAGGTTTTTATTCTTACCAGAACCCTGTGTTTAAATGTGAACTTAAAAGCAAAGGGCAAGCACCACTGGAAAAAAAACACTTCTATCCTTGTGAAGGCAAACAATGAGTTTTTACGGATATGAGGTGCACTTTGGGTACATGTACAGGGAGAGTTTTGCAAGACAAACCACTGATACCACTTTCTATTGTTTTCTCAAGGTGTCAAATCAGCTGGGTGTATGACGGTGCCTTTCACAGCAACAGGCAGCTAAAGACAATTGTGCTGACAGGAAACCTGCTCTTGTTTCTGTCTGACACAGCATTCATTGGCCCACGTTCCTGGAGCAGCTTGTCTTAACACAAACGGGAATAAGCAGCATGTCCTTTATTCCAATGACAAATCTGGATAGCTTAGATACCCTCATCTTGGGCAGAAACCACATCTCTTCATTGCAGCTTCCTCCCAACTTTCCCACTCGGAATTTGACTTTCAAATGAACAACATACGAGCAATCACAGCAGAAGATGTCTGTGTTCTGCACAAGATCAGCAATATAACTCTCATCTTTAAAGGCAATGACATTACATACATTGAACCTGGAGCTTTCCACTCCCATTACTACAGTTTGGACTTTGGGGGCTGCACTGACATCCCTGGGATCCTGGCAGGTATACAGAACTCCACAGCCCAGACACTTTGGCTGGGAACATTCCGCAGTGTGAAAAAGGAGTCCCATGTAAGCCCAGATGTTTTACAAGGCCTCTGTAATGTCTCTGTTAACGATCTCTATCTGCCATTACGGCACTTCAGAAATCTAAATGCTGACACATTTCAGTGCTTAACCAGGCTCCGAAAGCTAGACCTAACCGAAACTCACATCTATGCACTGCCCCCTGGCATCAGTGGCATGAGCTTGCTAGAGGAGATAATTCTCAACACAAACTCCTTTGAGCACCTCTGCAACATCAGCTCTGCTGCCTTCCCCTCCCTCACCCACCTCCTCATCCAGGGTAACTCACAGGTCCTGCAGCTGGGCTCTGGCTTTCTGGAGAAACTGGCAAAGCTTCAACATCTCGATTTAAGTCAGAGTCGTATTGAGAGCTCTGACTGCTGTAGAGATGCACTGAGCGGTTTGAGCAGTCTTCGTCACCTGAATCTGAGCCACAACATACAGCTCCATCTCCAGGATGTGCTCATTAAGGATAGTGCTAACCTGGAGGTGCTGGACCTAGCCTTCCACTCCTCTTCATGTCAACACTTCCCAGGGTCCTTTCCGAAATTTGCATCTCTTGCAAGTGCTGAATCTTTCCTCTTCCAGCATTAATACTAGCACTCATCATCTCTTTCAAGGCTTGGAAAACCTCATGTTCTTGGACCTTAGTCAAAATAACTTTGAGTTGGGGATCATGCCAGAGGACAAACTGTTCCAACAGCTATCCAATTTAGAGGTGCTAATATTATCATCCTGTGAACTGACAGCAATAGGCAACCAAGCATTTCACAGCCTCAAGAAGTTACAGCGTGTCGATCTGAGCCACAACAAACTTACTGCATTCAGCACAGATGCATTTTCCAGTCTCAAGAGCATCTATCTCAGTTTTGCCCATAATGGGATCCATATTGTACCAGGTGACCAGCTGGTGTCCCTAGCTGGCCACTGTGTAATCAATTTAAGTTACAACCCTTTGGACTGCACCTGCTCCAATATTGGTTTGATCACCTGGTACAAGCAGAATCTGGATAAAATTGAGGACCCTGAAGGAACAAAGTGCTCTGATCCCAAGTTGCTAGCTGGGACTCAGCTGGCCAGGATCTTGCTCTCCTGTGGGACAAACACAGCAGGAACCATTGCAGTTGTCCTGGTTATTTTATCCTGTGGTGCTATCTTCTTTTGGGATGCTCGCTATTTCAAGCAAAATTACCAGCAAATATAAGTTTATGATGGATATACAGAAAATACCTGCAGAAATTTTATTAAGATGAAAGACATCTTAGTGTTTTTGTTTGTGACATGTATGGAACAGGTTGCCCAGGGACATGGTGGCTGCCCCAACCCTGGTGGTGTTCAAGGCCAGGCTGGATGAGGCCTTGAGCAACCTGATCTAGTGAGGAGGTGTCCCTGCCCAGGGCAGGGGGTTGGGACTAGATGATCTGTAAGGTCCATTCCAACCCCTAAATTCTATGATTCTATGATTCCATTTTCTTAACCATTGTAATACTCTTTCTATTTGTATCATTAATTCAAAAAAAATACTTAAAACAATTATTTGAGAACTGGAAAAATAAACTACAACCTGAGTCTTGAACATTAATAACTTATTTTACAGAGAAATCCTAATTCTACTCAATATTAGCCCTAGTGTATGAGCTACTATGGCTAAGGCATTTGTAAAGGGAAGACCCCAGGGCCAAAATACAAACATTATTCTCTTTAAAGAAAGAAAATCCAACTTTCACCACTCCCAACTGTTGCAATCCACCCCTGAGGTGGGGTAACTCATTAGTAGATCCTTCCAATAGAGTGAAATGGCACTGAATCACAAGTGTTTGTGTATCTATACCACAGGTTTATTTTTGGCTGCAGCAGAAAGGAGGTATGTAGTAGGTATAATTATTATCTATAGACATAGAGCAGTATAAAAGTATAAAAACTATTACTTAAGAAAATATATAAGGAAAAGAAAAGGAAAGGACAAGAGTAGATAGTGTAGAGAAAAGATATCACCACCCATGGATCCAGTGATGAGTCTTGACTGCTGCAATTTGGGTGTCCCTTTGTTGAAGTGATAGTTACAATCTTGATCCATCAGGACTGGGGGAAGTCCACACAATATAAAGTTCAATTGGTTAATATAAATTCAAATTCAGGTGGAAATGCCCGGGTACCTCTCTGGGGTGGAAGAGTTTTACCCTGTCTAATGCAACACTGTGGATCATGCACACTTCTCTGGTGGAAGGGGCCTGAAATGGGTCAGGGGTGCTTTGGTGGTCTTTGATGGCTTTTAACCTCTTCTAAGACACGACAGATGTTTCTTATTCCAGCAAAGCTGAGACAGTTGTGCCTTATAAGAAAGGATGAATACCTTCCGGCCTAAGTGTGAATGTCCCAGTACCTCTCCCAGGGTGGGTGATTTTCCTTGTCATGAAGGAGGACATCAGCATGATGTCCATCTTTCCCTTACCTGTCTCAAAACCAGCTTGTTGTTTAACAAAGGTCAGTTTGTCCTGGTCGTCCTACAGGGTGTGGTGTGCACACTATCAGCACCTGGGCTGTTCTTATGCAGATCAGAGGCTTTGCCATCACACAACCAAAAATTGTCTTCCTCCATTTCGGCTGGTGCATGCAAAGTTAGCCTCAGGAAAATACCTGCTGCTTTTGCAAATGGCCAATTGTTTGAATCCTTACCCTTTAACATTCCTGTCTGTCACTCCAAAAACAAGAAAACCAAACCAAAATCAACCAAACTGGGCTGTTCTTATGCAGATCAGAGGCTTTGCCATCACACAACCAAAAATTGTCTTCCTCCATTTCGGCTGGTGCATGCAAAGTTAGCCTCAGGAAAATACCTGCTGCTTTTGCAAATGGCCAATTGTTTGAATCCTTACCCTTTAACATTCCTGTCTGTCACTCCAAAAACAAGAAAACCAAACCAAAATCAACCAAATATCTCTATCAAAAATCCTTTAAAAACAATGCTGTTTAGGAACCAACAGTAGCATACAACATCCACTAAAAAGGAAAAAAATATCTCTGTGAAAAAACATGTACAACATTCATAATCACATAAGACACAGTCCTGCAGGACTGACAGAAACAGTATCACCTCTGTGATTTCTTTGAAGTATTTCTTTAAAATGTTTTTGATCCTTAGAAAATTCCTGGCCATTGAACCTCTTGTCTGTCCTTCTATCACCCTGGGACAGGCTCTGCTGTGCTATTTTCTAGACTCCACAGTAAGCAGAGACTGGCAACAATTTAATCTTTAACCACAAAACTTGCAGATTTGGTCAAGAATCTGTGAGTGCCTAGCACTACACTTGCTTTCACAGGGGAAAAAAACCCCAACACCAACAACTATGAGACATTTCTGCGCCAGCCTAGAGTGGACAATTCCTTCCAGCTACAGTGCAGGAGGGAAAACCATAGAGGCTGCCAAGTGGGCCACCTCATCCCACTGATGCTCCTGGTGTCCATGCCTACTTCACACGGCTTCTGGTGTGCATCCTTGGAGTGAAATCAGAGTCTATTTGCTCCAATGGGATATGCAACAGCTAGGCAGGAATGAAGAACTGTTATTACTTACTTTTCCTATAAAACCAAATCGCTTTCTCTGCCATCACTTGTGAAAAACTCAGTAGCAAGACAGTTTATGTGCCTTTGACCAAAGATCTAGTGGGAGCTTGTTGTGCCTACTCATCTGCCCTGTGTTTCCATGATGTGCTTTATGGCACTAGCACTTTAATAACAGGCTAACCCTGATGTATAGTCACAACCTTCTTGGGGGAATGACCCTTCTGTCTCCACGGCAGAGCATGCACCACACAGCCTCACCCTGCCTCAGCACAGCTTTCTGGTGTGTTAAGCTGGGAACTGTGGTTGCTTCCCGAGATTTGGAAGGCAAGCTCTCTCTCAACACTCCCCGTGCAGGGTTTCACATTCAGCTTCAGCTCCTGCCCAAAGGCATTTCCTCAACATTTTCCTCTTTAACATACTGACTACCTGAAATTTCAGAGACTCCTGCTGTTCTTCAGTCTTCCTACTAAGAAGCTTGTGCCCATTTCTGATGATACCGTTGACAAGAATCCCTGCTTGGTCTTCTAAAGTATGTAATACCTCTCACTGAAGTGCCCCTTTTTACTGACTGTTAGCAGATCAGACTCATATGACAAGTATTCTTGTAGCTTTCAGATGCCTTCACATTACATATGCTATTGCCTTACCCTGCAGCTTCTCCTCCTCCTGCCTTGTAGCCTTGTGCTGCTCGAGGGCATGAAGGGAGAGATGTTTGATGTTCCTTCTCCAGTTACCTATAAACACTCCCAGATTTGGGGTACCAAAACTTTGCCTCTCCTTACAGCTCTCTGTATTCCTTTTTCCTGTGGCTGGTGACACGATTTCCACTGAATCCTTCTCCTAACCCAATCAGCAGGCGCTATACTCCAGCTGCCTGACACCAAACCTGCATGGGCTGCCTGCCTCAGGCAAGCTCTTCTGCAAGAGCTGGTCTAAGGGAGAGAAATATCCCCATAGCAAACAAACTATGCTGCCCCGGGTAAGCACACCCTGACTTGTACTTGGGAGTAACGCAGGGATATTCCTGAACTCAGCCCAGGGTCCAAGGTGCATTTTCCCCTCCCTCTGCAAACCCAACTGGTTAAATGAGCAACCTCCAGTATCTAACAATCCAGCACAAATGCCAGTGTATGCACCATCCAAGAAAGACCTGCTTCTTCCATTGTTTCCCTCTGAAAGTTGTGCGTTCAGGACAGTGTCAGACAAACAGTTAATTTAAAAGAGAGCATAAGACACCCCACAGGCACAAAAAAATGCTGCAAGAATTGGGCAGTAACTGCAGGAGATTCACAAGAACTAGTGATTGGAGGGAAAACTGCATGTTGGGCTGAGACGTATTCTGAAATGTCTTTTTGTCTGGAGAGAACACCACAGGATTTAGCCACCACCAGTGGCTAAATCCTACCTAGTCTTATGGTGTGGACTTACGTGTAGCCTTCAGTCAGTCAAAACTCAAAGATGGCTGAGAAGGCGAAATGTTCCTGTGAAATATGTATTTGCACACAGAGCATTTTAAGACTTTTCTGCAATCCATTCCTTCCCCTCTACACAACTTATTTTATATGACCATCTTCATCTGTTATAATTTTCCTCTTTGATTTACTTGACGGTGGCATCTCTGTTTTATTTGCCTGCAAAATGTCATTCATAAGACACTGTACAAGCAATATTGAGCCACATATGCTGTATGTTTCAGGATGCACAAACCCTAAATACAGGGACTAATTATTCTGAAGAAAAATGTATCTATGGATATAATACACTAAAATGTCTAGATTATATATTAATACTTTCTGAAGTTCTTCAGTCTTTGGAGGGTACTTAACTAGGGATATAAATGAAAAGAGACAGTAGATTTATTTTCCCATATAGAATTGTTTACCTAGACAAACTCTGATGTGATGCACTCTTCGGTTTCCAGTCAGGCCTTTTATCTCTTATTTTTTCAAATATGGCTGTGGAGCCAGCACACAGAAAGAACAAGGAAATCACTTGAGGTGAATGGTGCCTAACAAGATTTACATCACCACCATCCTGGCTTCTGGGCTACAGGTGTCTCTGAAATCACAGTACAGCTCAACACCATGACATAGAATTAATCAGTATTTACACAGATAAAGAACTTGAGTGTATCTTCATTAATGAGTCACATTTCAGAGAGCATTTACCTTTATTTCAACTGGATAAAGCAAAACCCAGCGCCAAGTTCTTCCTTCCCCAACTGTGCTTTAAACCGGGTGCTATCAGTAAAATCAGTAAAAGTTAATTTTTGAAAGAGGATTTTACTCTGAACAGGATGGTTGAATGGGCCAATTTCTGCATCTGTTGACTTAAAAAAATACAGCCTCATGTCAATGTCCTCTTAAGAACTTGCTCTCATTTCCCAGTCTTATCTATACCTGGAAGAAAAGCAGGCAAAACCCCTTCCCAATCACTCAATTCCATACCTCCTTCACATGCTAAGCCCCATGGAAATTCTTCTCCCCAGCAGCAGAAGACATCCTTCTTCACCAGAACATCCAGTGCTCCCTGTGTCTAATTCCCATCTGCACTTTGTAGGGTTTGCCATGTCCTGGCACTTACCTATGTTGTCTTCTTACTCTGCAGTCTTCTCCACTCTTCCTGAGGCTCTCAACTTCTTGAATCATAACCTGTTGCATTGCTTCCTACCCATGGCAGCAGGGTTGGAACTAGATAATCTTTGAGGCCTATTACAGCCCAAACCATTCTGATTCCTACCGCTGTTTATTCAAATCCATTCTCGGCCAGACATCTGGGAAATCCAGCTGGTCAGTTCTAACCAACTGCTACACAATAGATACAGTCAGTAGAAAGACAAACTGTCGCTAACCCAAGGCATGAAGTGGGACATGCATCCATACACCCTCTAGTATGTTCCTGTGATCTATTCTTTCTAAGCTGCCATCTGAGTTATGATCCAAATCCAAGCTGGACAATCCTGCCAAGTCTTGCAGACTGCATAAGACTACAATAAGGAGTCTAAGGGGGCTCAATTAACTGGGAGGTCAGTGCTGAAGAAGGGAGTTCATATTTCCCCTTCAAACCATGAAAGCATTCCATTCTCAGGTAAGATGCAGTCTCTTCTTACCACAGTAAAAGTGAGGATGACAGGCCATGCCAGATGGAATACCAATTACCCATCTCTCCCAACTTCTCCCTCAGCACAAACTCTGTACACCACCCGTTTCCTCTGGCCCTGAATACTGTGGAGGCTCACTCTGGGCAAGCAGGTGTCTATGCTTCCCCAGGCAGAGGTGATGGCTGCTGTCCACAGCCAGGGACAGCATAGCAGGCAGAAGCATGAGACCCAAAGTCAACTCTCAACTCCTGTCATTTCCTTTCCCTCAGCTGCTGGATCCTGCTCCTCCCTCCTTAACCCATCATCCTCCCTGTCAGTGCACCAGTTCCGCAGACTATCTGCCTTCTGGTGAGTTGCAGCAAATCAGAGAAGTTGGAGGTGATCTGCACTTTCCCCTCACCTACTTGTTTCAAATAGAAAGCAAAGCAGCAAAAGTGGTGCTGTAGCACTGCTGCACTTCATTATGTACAGAGCAAAACCACAGAGAAAACAATGCAATGATAAAATGTGAACACAAATTCCTACCTGCTGGGCAGTTATGCAGCTACCAGCAGCAGAACAGTAAAGATATGTGTATTTCAATAGATGCTTCTCCCACAGTAGTAGATGTTTTTGAGAAAGGACTTCAATGATAGAATCATAGAATAAACCAGGCTGGAAAAGACCTCCAAGCTCATCAAGTCAAACCCCACCATGGACACTAGACCATGGCACTAAGTGCCACATCCAGTCTCATCTGGAAAACCTCCAAGGATGGTGAAACCACCACCTCCCTGGGCAGCCCATTCCGATGCCTGATTACTCTCTGCATAAAAAAAATCTCATCCTAATATTCAACTTACACCTTCCCCTGGCAGAGCTTGAGTCTGTGCCCTCTTGTCCTACCACTGGTTGCCCAGGAGACCAATCCCCACCTGACTCAAACCTCCTTTCAGGG
>NW_008676490.1:26006-28397 GCF_000695815.1 Acanthisitta chloris | reverse complement strand
GGAGCACTGCATGGGATTGCTATATTGTTACACTGTTATATGTAACATCATGTTACAATCTACTGCCACTGTTAGCCACCAGTATATGGATGGTGGATATGTTGTCCACCACCACACCATGCCTGCCTGCTCAACAGCAGAGCAGCGGTTCCAGACAGCCTGAGAAGAGATACTCAGCTGTGCAGAGCTCCTCAGTCCTCAGAGCAAAGTGCATTTCCTTATGCAAAACCACCCCCTGCCAGCATGTGCCTTCAAAGGTGCACTGAGCTGGCCCCAAAGAATAAAAATCTGCTAACACAGCAGTGATTCATGCTGAATTTTTATTTCAACGTTATGCAACTGCATAAGTATAAATAACCGTGTTCAATATATAACAATAATGACATCCATAAGGAGTTTCTTAAAGAAAATAAGACTGCAAACACTTTATTGCACAAACCCTAACAATTTCTTTTTTTTTTCCTTTTTATTTTTCTTTGTAAGCTGAGAAATCTACTGCAGGAAATCTATAAAAGAACACGTCAGATCTACAACCACATTAAGACTGACCAAGAGGAACACAGGCAGGAAGATTTCTAACAGCTCACTGGTAAGGTAAACACCAACAAACAGGTACTACATAAACACAAGCTTATGCACTGTTACACTTCCAAAATGCAAAGAACTTATTTGTCAGAAGTGATAATGAACTATACAAAATATACATAAAGGCATACTGTAAACAAAAGCTAGATGTGCTTTAAAGGAAACAAGAGGAGAGCTGAAAAAATGCAGAGACTGTAAACTAGGAAATAACTCCCAGACAGAAATGTTATTTTGAAGTGCATTAGCATCCATATGTGGTAACTGCCAAAGCACAGATGAACTGTAAATGTTGAGACCATTTTATCTTTAAAACTTCTCAAAAATTATCCATTGCTTACCAGCTCCTCTGTGAACGAATCAAAGGCAGTATGTATGTTCTAGTGCCACATGGAAAATCAGGAGGAGTTGTTTGTGGTATTGGCTTTTCCTGACAGGTCTGCTGTAACCCAACTCTGTATAATACAGTATTCAGCAGAGGGAAATGAATTCTGCACACTCTCTGTTGTCACACAAGTCTCCAAGTCAAGACTGCACTGTGCTTTTATGAACAATCTTCTAGCTTTTGAGACAGAAAGACAAACCATAAGCTTTAGTTGAAAAGGTAGGGGCCTGGCTCTATTATGGGTACGTGAAACAGAAATAAGTGAAACAACCATTCTATTGATCCCCAGTGATTAAAACCCATGCATCTGCAAGGGCATTTTGTAGTGCTTCTGTACACGTTTCAAATTTTACCTCTCATCTCTCAAAACAAGCTAAATACCTGCACGCTACAGTGATCAAAGTCTACATGTTCCACAGTATACAAAATTTAAATAAGGCTTAGCAAAAGTAAAAAGACAAGTAACATTCTAGCACCAAATAGCTCCAACGGGTTCCTTTGTTACAAAATGCTTCTTTTGTTATTACAGTATTTAACTTTTTTTTTTTTGCATACAAATAAAAAGATTATGTTATGAAATGTATGGAGCTACTCAATGCGTTTAGAAATGAACAGGAAACCCAGAACTGCTTGCTAAAAACAGCAAGTCTATAACATAAGGCCCCAGCTATGTATTTAAATGTATCGGATGTCTAAAACATTTCTGAAGATAAAATACTCAAACTGCTTTTTTTTTTTAATCTTATTTCCTTACTTGTCGTGAAATAGAAAAAAGCTATGGCTGTATGATGCTAATTACACAGACCTAGATGCCATAGTATGTGTTTTCTAAATGTATTATAAACAGGGACGAACATACTAGTACAACAAGTCATGTGCTTATATTTGTGCCTCACACTGTAAGGGCCTGAATTCAAAAAAGGTCAAGGAACTCCAGAGGATTGCAGCAAAAACTAAGCACATGGCATGTGCTTCAGAGTCTCAGCCTTGTCTGAGCTGACAGTCACAGAACACACTCTCAACAGACAAGACAAGAACCACCATTTCACCAGAGAACATAACTCTTGCTGGGATGCCCTGATAAGTGGTCTTCCCACACCTTTAAAGACATCTACTCTAATCAGGCTTTGTGCAGCAGGGAGATGCAGTTATGCCTTGTGTTAGATCTGGTGAAGCAGTCAGCCAGGTACAGTACTATCAAAACCAGATTATTAAAAATACATGTAAAAACTCACAATAAGTCACCATATGTTTTCTGTACTAGTATTTTTTTTTTTTAATTGCTACCTAGGATTTTAAGTAAGTAAAAATGTGGCCTGGGTTGTTGTTGTTTTGCTTTTTTTCCAGTCAGACCAGTGCTTGTGCATGTCCCATGCCAGGTCTGAGTTTAATAATTTGGTTTCATATTTGAGTATGGCAAATAA
>NW_008676490.1:0-25944 GCF_000695815.1 Acanthisitta chloris | reverse complement strand
CATTCAAACCCCAAACATGTCGCTAACTATTTACAGAGGAAACATTTTCTTCAACACAGCTCGGGGCTGCAAAGGTTTTTTTGTACAAATACTATATGGTAACAGTTTTACCGGTTACAATTGGAAAGGCATTTTGAAAGAAAACAAACAAAAAAAAGTCCTCTCTTTACATATCCCCTTGTATTGTTTCTTCAGTGACATGAAAGCTTTGCCGCACAAAGACACGACACAGTGCTGGTTTAAAGGCAGTACAACATACTGAAGTAGGTTTCAGCTAGTGTTGAGCTCACACTTCGCCAGGTCTTACAGTTAACAGGACTTTTTTTGAGTGCTGCTCCGCGAAGGTTCCTTTCCTCGACGCTGCCGAGCTGAGTCTTTGTCGTCTGAAAGTGCGTTAGGGCGGTCAAGTGTGGCTGCCGACCTGGATAAATCTTTACCTACATTCTGTTTTTTTGAAGCAGACTGCTGAGCTGGAACAACATCTCTTCCCTTTACATCCACAGTGTTAACAAAAAGAGACTTCTCTTGGTTTCCAGGTTTCCCCCCAAGGTTTGAAGTGGGGTGATGGGCTTCTGCTACAACAGCAACACTGTGCAAGGCCATCAGTGAAACGCTTTTAGTCATTTCTGCCTTGCTGCTCCCTGCAGAAGAGGTGCTCTTCTTACTCAGCTCCTTGCAAGTTGCAGGAAGCTCAGGTGAGCCTGCTTTAACCTTTGCTGAAGATGCATCACTCCTCGCCAAAGACAAAACAGATACTTCCTGCCTACATTCAGAGAAATTGGACGAACAAGTCAGTGTCTTTCCTGGTGTTGCAGCCACACGAGAAGAACTCTGCCCACTGGCAGCTGATAGATGTTTTATGGCAATCTGCTTGTTTGCATCCTCTGGCTGTTTCTGGTTAGCTTGTCCCTTCCCTTTTGCATCTTGAGAGCTTTTGCTACTTGTGATTGTTTTTTCTGCTCCTTTCCCTCTGGCATCACAGTTTGAGAGACAAAGGGTAGGCTCTACTTTCCCACTGTCAAGCTGAACGTAAAGTGCGTCAGTGCATATTTTTCCTTCGGGTCTTTTGTCTGCAGAGATCACCTCGGTACTAGGACTTCGGTCTGCCTCTTTGTTCAGTGAGAGACAGTCTTTCACAGTGGAAAACTTTGGAGCTGTGGTTTGTTTTTCACTGAAGCGAACTTGCTTTTTATCAGCAGATTCCCCCAAGCCTGCTGGTTCTTGCTTCTGCATCTGCTTAGAACCCTCTGGGCCTGCTGGTAATGGGCCAACAGCAGAGGATTTAGGTTTGGTGTCAGGGGTGATGCTGCTCATTTGGAGGGTGGTGACTGAGCTACGATCCAAACTCATGGGCCTTTCAGCCTGCACATGTTCAGTGTTCGTTCTTCTTGAAGAGCCTGGAACAGAAGAAGGGTGATCTAGCACATTTTTACTGACGTGTTTTCCATCCTTCCGGGAATTGGCAGACAGCTGATTAATAGTTTCTTTTTCTTTTATGGTTGGAGTGCATGGTTTTTGTGACAATGTCTGTTTATCCAAGGACTTAGACCTAGAGGAGCTTGTGTCAGAGGCAGACCTGTGTTTATTATTACTGCTGTCCACACAGGTGGCAGCAGGCTTCACATGTTCTTGAACACCTACATGAACTTCTACAGTGCAGTGTCTGCTTACAGTGTCTTTCACAGCAGGGGAGCCTGAAGTGGTAGGTTGCTGCTGAGGAACTTGACTGGACTGGTCTCTCTCAGTAGTTTGGAGCTTTGTCTCAGTGAGTGGTTTCTGATCTTTCTTTCCCAAATCTTTGGCATTGTCCTTTTGCACAGAGGAAACTGGAGCAGGCTTCTCAGTTTTATGATCACAATCTCTTGAGGGTTGGAAGGACCATTTTGATGGAGGAGCTTCACTCCTTGACTCTGCAATAACTTTTTTAGTCTCAACTTCCTGTTTGACAATGTCCCTCTCCACAGAACTTTTAGCAACACTGCTGTCATCTTTGCCTAGCTGTTTCAGTGATTCTCTGACACCCCTAGGCTGTGCCTTGGGGCCAGCTGACTGCATTTTTCCTTGCATTTGAGGTGGAATGGCGAACTCAGCACAACTTTTTTCATTGCTTTTGGAGTAGCTTGTTATCAGGACATCTGAAACAGATACCTTCAGAGACAATTCCCTGATCACCTCCACCTTCACAGGGATAGGCTCACAGCCTCTCTGGGCTACTGGCTGTTTGGCAGATGAATCCTTTTGTATTTGTTTCTCTTTTCCTACAGCTTTTTCAGAAGTAGTTTGGACAGCAGAAAGTTTGGAGTGTGTTTGAGCAGTTTTAATGCTCTGCGTAACACAAGACTTCGCCTCCACTGAATTGTTCTTCTGTTTTGAGGGGGAGGTATCTTTCTTTTGAACAGCTTCAATGACAGAAATATTGCCTTTATTAGATGGACTAGACACCTTTTTCTCTGACACTGCTTCTGCAGCCAGAGAGATGACTGGTGGATTTGGAGAACCCTTGCCTGTTTGTAGAACCTGAGGCTCTGATACATTGAGTTTGCCAGATTTTGGACAGCTTAACAACTGTTCTTTCTGACAGACCATTTCTGCCTTCCCACTGCTCCCTTGTGGCACTGAGGTTTTAGGTGATGCCCCATCACTGCTGGTGCTCTGTCCGTCTGGCAGCACACACAAAGGCAGCTCAGTTTTGGAAGCCTGTGGCCCAGAAAGTAATGCGATGTCTAGAGTACCTTCTATTGGCTTCAGACAGGAAACAGACCTTCCATCGAGTTTATATTCTGATGGGCTTTTTCTGACAGGAGCCTCAGTGGAAATAAGGGATGATTTTTCCACACTCATGTCCGCTCGGCCACTCAAGGTCTTGAGAGGAACAAAAGAAACTGAGTTCATCTGAGCAGCATGTGCACTGCCAATAAATGCTCTACTCTCTGTAACTGCAGTGGAGTCCTGCTGTATGTTTATGGGTCTGCCTGTATTAATTTGAAGGCATTCATGAACATTAGATGTCAGTTTGGGTTTCACCACTGGACAGACACTGTCATCTTTTTCCTCAAAGGACATTTTCTTTCTGAGATAATCAATATTTGCAAGTTTACCATCCAGCCTTTCAAATTTGACGAATTCTTTTGTTGGTACAGTTTTATCTGTGTTTTCTCCCTTTCCATTTAGCATCCTGTCAGAGGACTGAGGTAGCACATCTTGCAGTGTACATGGAGGGGAAATTCTTTTGAAGTCGTAAGAAATATGACTGAGTTCGTTAAGGGGAGGCCCATGACACCCCTGTGCATCTAAAGCAACAACATCATTTGATCTCAAGTTTGCATTCTTTTGAAGAGTGTCTTTGAGTATGCCACCAGCTGACTGGGTTTCCAAAGCAACAATTTTCGTTTCAAACTGATTTGATCTTTCTAATACCTTCTGGAATGCTTTTTTGTCTCTTTCTTCCAGTCGTAAGGTACTGGGATTCACTGGCTCACTGCTAGGTTCATGTATTGCAGCACTTGCTTTTTCAGCAAAATCTTGCTTTTTCACCACCACCTTGACCTTCAGCTTCTCTCTGTCTAGCTCATCAATGGATTCTTGTCTACCTAATTTTCGGGAGATGGGTCGTTTCAAGCAGCCCTGCTCCGCAGGCCTGACTCGTGTGAGTGATGGCACATCACATACATTCTCCTCCAAACTCTGAAGAGTTACATCCCTCTGAGACATATCTCTGTTCCCTTCTTCCTGGGTCACTTCCAGACTGTGTTTTCGTGAACATAAGTGTTTCTTATCACTGCCATAAGAGGGCGCGAGTTTCTCTTCAGACTGGACTCTCTTTAGCAGTGGAGATCTTGGTGGCTCTGCACTCTTTGGCCTGACAATATGCCTTACGATAGTTGGAGGTGAGTGCATTTTGCTAGGAAAAGATTGAGCTATTTTTGTATTTCCAATTGAATGTCCCAGCAATGGTGATGGAGATCGCTGAGGAGATGTTGGCTGAGGCGTCGGAGAAGGTGTCCGTGCCAGAGGAGAGAGGGGAATGCTGCCAGCTGATTTGCGTCTTCCTGACCTGTATCTTTGTCCACCAAGCTTTGGACCCAAGCCATGAAGAGTGCTGGGTCTTATATGCCCCGAACCAGCTGGAGAATTGGGAGCACTTGAACTAGCAGAGCTACTCTGGGAAGAATTAGTACCTACAAAAAGAACAAAAAACTCAAGCAAACAAATATAAGATAGGCAAGACTTTCTCAATCTTGTCTACAGTCTATCCATAGATACAAGACAATGCTTTCCAGGCTGCGCTTTTTCCCCTTTAAGTTATCTCTTCCTCCTCTTCAAATAGAATAGCTAATGCTTTCTGCCACTTCAAAGCAATGATCAAGGCTTTCCAGATAATTTACCTTTGCTAAGGGATTGTACAACAGCAGTCATTTTTAGCACAAGCTAAAATTGTGACAGAAGTAAAAGGAAAAGGGGGCAGGCTTTTAGGAGCCAGAAAGATGCATATTTCAGCACTGAACCAATCTTTCCAGCAGTAAATCTGCACTTGTGAGTTCCCATGCTAGTTTCATTATGTGGCAAGTTTTACCTGAGTCTTATTCTTTTATCAGTTAGCCTCTCCTAGGAAGATTCTACCATTCGCTGCAAATTAGGATTGTTTGTTACTCGGCTCATAGCCATTGGACAAGCTTAACAGACAGTTCCCTTTTAGATGCTTCTATATCATGAAAACACCTTTGATTTTGTATCAGGAGTACTCTTCCCATTTCCAGAGAGAAACCAGCTATTCAATGACTATGCTTGTCAGAGGTGATTACTCTCAGAGCGTATCAGACCTGCGGGGGCTCCCAAAAACTAGAATACACTTCAGGTCCTTTGCCTCTGTCCTCCTTCACACTCACCTGATGGAAAATCAGGAGTGGAACGGTAGCTTGGGGTAGGTGATCTAGGAGATAAGCTGTGGGTTGGAGACCCAGGCAAGCTCTCCCCTGAAGAAAGTGATCGGTTCAGGCAGGAAAAACTTCTGCTAGTATGAAGAAGAGGTGAGGGTTGCTTTGCCAGCTTCTTAAAGAGAGATCTTCTCCTAGCGTGAGAAAAGCACAGCATTGGAAGTCAAGATGCACAGGAGATACCGGTACCACAGACAAAACTCTTGCAAGCTGACATTGCTTCCCTCTCCCATTATGCACACATTAAATCTGTATTTACATGAAAACAAACCACACTGCAGGGCATGAAGTTTAGAAAATATCCTGATTCGCTAATGGGTGGGATGTATACTGTTACTAAATCTGTTTGTACTACAATTTACTCACTGTATTTCAGAAGAACAGTTACCTCCTTACAAGTATAAATCCTCGTTTTTCTTTTAATTTATGAACCTACTAAAACTGATGGAATATCTATAAAGCACTAGTGATGTGTTTACAAAATACACATTAACTTATCATCGAACTAAAAATGCCCATAAACTTAGCACCACAAAGTTTAATTAAACAAGTACAAAAAGATAAACCAAATGAAGGTGCGACCTCAGTTATTCACTTTCTTCCCCCTATTTATGTTTGTGCTACTTTATTTTAGCAGAACTAGTTTAGGCAAACCAAGATTGGAAGAGAATATGACAGATAAATCTCAAAGAAGAAGGCGAAAAGATGGAGAGGATGAGAGAAAACTGAATTACCTTCATGTTTTAAATGTATAGTTGTGTATACACACACACAAGAATATGCATTCGCCATGTTCTCACCTCTCCAAACTTTCCTTCTTCTTGGTCTTCTTACTACGCCTGACCATTCGGCTCCTGTAGCAGTTTCGCCTGGCAGGTCCTGTCTTGATGGAAGTGTTTTCAAAAGGAGTGGTCATCAGTGAGACTTTATTGCCACTCTTCAAAAAGAAGAAAGATGCTTTACGTGTGAATAATACAAGAAAGCTTTGCCTTAAATTCAACCTACACCACAAACACGAACGCAGCAAGAAATAACTCCAGCAGCAGAGGAAGAGCTGTCAGTGCATGGAACCCTATGCAGATGTTGCCAAGCTAATTTATGTCAAATAAACAATGCTGGGAAAGTTCTCAAATTTTGCTGTATTTCCTAACTTACTCCATTCCAGCTTCGGGACAAGGAGTAATTCCAGTAATTGTAGCTAGGCAGAAGGAGAGCAAGGATTGACCAAGACTGCAGTTTTCAAGATGAAAGCTGCTACAGAAACATCCTACTTTCACCACAAAAACAGATGTTATTGTGCAGTGGTCCAGTCACTGCCCATTCATGTCTCAGGATACCAACTGTTATAAGGATGAAACAGAGGAGCAAAATGAAATCTTCATTATTAGTCCCAAACCATCCATATCATCTTGTGCAAAAGAGACAACAAATATGATGAAGCTAAACTTTTTAGCACTGATTGCATGAACAGATGACTCAGTAAATAACAGAGGTATTTCCTGCTGGTTTTGTAGTTTAAAAACCTGTATCTCTTGCTCAGCTCTGTAAACCACTATAGTGAACTTCTTCTCAAAGGAATTCCAACAGCCCAAATTAATTTGTGATACAGCACATTTGAATAAACAACGTTCTCTTATTTTGAGCTTACTCTTGAAAGTAGCGAGCAGGGCTGTCACGTTTCTCTTTTTCTGTATCTGACACACAAAACAACTATACACGCAACTGCCTAAAATTACAGAATTTTCTCCTACACGTTTCCTGCAAAGTCAGAAAACTTGGAAGGTCCTCCTGGTTTCAGAGAAAGAAAATTAAGACCTAAGGGAAGGTGTATTTTGCATCTTCCTTCACCTCTTTATATTTCCCCATTACTTCGCTGCTTTCCAGTGCTTTTTTCACTGTGTGACTATAACTGACCACTCCCTTTGACAAGCAAAGCTCTGTATGTAATACCCTAAATTGTTAATCATATAGGACTTAAACATACAGTTGCCTAAAATAATTCTGACCTACATTAGCCTACACTGAAAACATTACAGGATATCAGATATGATGAGCTACAGCACAAAGAGAAGGCACCGTTGTTCATTAAGGAAACCTAGGGGATTTTGTTTGTTTAAGGAAAAACTATTATTTTCTAATAGGATAGACATTGAAAAGCTCCACGGGAGAAAAAATGTGACAGATTTTTCATAGAAGTCCAGCTGCAGGACGAGAATTTCACTAATCAAAGCTGCTCTGTCAGACATGCCTAGCTAAATATGAGATGAATACTTTCTGGGCCCTAAGGTTATGAAAGGCAAGTTCCTGTAAAGTAGGCAAGGAAATATTTCATAGTCTTTGTTTTTACTTTCCTTACTGATTTCACTTTAGAAGAAGAAAAATGAGAAATATGATGATCATCAAAAGCTTGAATCACCTGAATCAAGGCATTCAAGGAAGTGCTTGAAAATGGCACATTTATTGGAAGACACAGACATATCTTTGTGTCATTGCCTCAAACTTACTTCAGCTATCTCAGCAGCACTGCCGATGGCAGAAAAACTAAAATCATAGCAGAATATATGAAGTCATTGGCCTTTCTCCAGATCTGTGGCAGCTGTAGCTTAGAGTTTGTACTTCCAACAACCATAAAATCTGATAAAACGTAACCCCCTAAATCCTTAGTGAAAACAGTAACCACTTCTGTATCCCAATTGTCCAAGAGTTACCTTTAGCAACAACTCAATGACTTCCGTGTGAACAAGACCATGCACTGGCTCTCCATTGATATGAGTAATCAGGTCTCCAGCTTTCAAACCTGCTTGGTAAGCTGCACCTCCTTCTTCCACATTCTGAAAAACAGAGGTGAAGAGAGTGTTGCACAAAACGAACTCCTGTTTAACACTCATACTTTCAAGAGTAGAGTTTAACAAACTCTTTCTATAAAATCAGTTGGAAATTAAGAAATTTACAGATATTAAGTCATTTAGAGGAAGAAAAATCCATCCAGCCCTTTCACCATCAGCTACCTACTCAAACGTATTATTTATATGGGGCCTGGAATGATTTCAAAGCTCACTGAAACACTGCTTGTTGCCACTGGTACTAAGCAAGCTATGTAGAGCAGGGCATTTTTTAAGTGAGATAAAAGAATGGGTGGTTCACTCCCCACAGCAATATTTGAGTGAAGATTTTTAGCACCTGACACTGAGGAACAACTGATGCAATGAAGGCAACGGTCACATGCAGTACCCTAATCAAAATAAAAATTAACTCCATCAGATAGTAAAAGATTGTTTCCGTTTGGTTCATATTCATCAGGCTGCACATTTGAGGGAACGGTGCAGCAACAAAGGTGACAAAGGACCAAAACAACCTTTGAATTGAAAATTTTTTTGAAGGTGGATAAAGAAATTATTATATTTTTTAATAACTTTTTGAAGTATGTTAAGTCACTCAGCACTACTGAAACCTGCAGTGCTTACAGAGTTAAACAAACCTACAGCATTTTGAAAAAAAGCCAAGGTTTAACTTCTATTTCAATATACCATTTCTTCCCTTCCTCTCACTGGTGTGATATTACACCAGTGGCAAGAAATTGAGCTAGTTTCATTCCATTATCCATCAAATCTACTCTATTCTCCAGATTCAATGTTTCTGATGGATTAGTAGGTCTGAGAGGTAAACACATGAATGAAAAATGAGTAATACACTACAACATCGGCATTGGTACTTCAAAATCTACAACACGTACTTAAAACAAAGCACTGCACAAAGCTTAAAAGATTTTCACATACTTGTAATCAGTTTTTTCAAGATTATTTTAGGGTAGTTGAGATAGTTTATACACACATAATTTATGTATGTGTAATATATAAATGATATAAAATTAGAATTTGGTATCCATGTAAATTATAAAACAAAATCACATATTTTTATATACACTACATGTATTTATATAGACATATTTGTATTTATATGTCCATAAATATATATTTATTTCACAATTAAGGAGGTTGACAACCAATGAAATGAAAAAGCTACTGTTTTTTCCTTTAGCCTGTCTCCCACTAAGTAGTGAAGAGAGGACGAAAAATACATGGTTTATCCAAGACAGTCTTTTTCCTGAGCCACAGAATCCTCAAAGGCATTCACAATTCCAAATGATTTGCACATTTCTACACAATAGAAAGTCAGTGCTTGAGATCAGCCTACTTGTGTCTAGTAAAACACTGCTGACTTTCATTCATCCCTTAATTGATGCAGTTTGATAAATTCCACTTGTATTTCAACAATTTCTGCTTAGAATCTCTTAGTTTTGCAGATCCTGCTCTCAATTAAATCGGGTCTGCAACAACCCTTTGGTTTTCTAAGCCACAGTACCCTGAACTTAAGATGCTACTTTTCACAAATGCCAAACCTGCCACAAGTCAAAGTGACCCATGCAGAAGTTCAACTTCATATATAGGAAATGCTTCTGCCACAGGTGGCCTGTGTCATCCCTACAGGCAAGACTGCTCTTGAGCACAGGCAGAATTTAATTCTAAGAAAATTGCTTGCCATGTCATCATGATTTACACAGTAAATGTCAACAAACAGACACCTCAGGTAGGAAAAAAAAAAGGCAAATACATCATTACACACAGTTTTTTGTGTCTGTATATTGGCAAAACCAAAGGTATTATCTTACCCAAACAATATGATGCACAGTGTAGATATCACTGTCACCCACGTACACCCTGATTGCTCGGATGGTGAAGCCATACTTCTTCCCTGAACTGTGGATTACAATAGGTTGGTGAGGACTGGCAGCAGCAATTGATGAATCACGGCTGGGAGATGAATCTCGGGACGATGAAAGATCAGATGACAGAGAATGAGGAGACATAGGACTTCCCAAAGGAGAAACACCAAACACATCTGGAAGAAAAAAAATCTGCCTCTTAAGAGTACATTCCGAGCACACACAAATTTTGCTTAATTTTACCACTGAATCATAGAATTTTAGGGGTTGGAATGGGCCTTAGAGATTACCTAGTCTCAACCCCCTGCCCTGGGCAGAGACACCTCCCACCAGAGCAGGTTGCTCAAGGCTTCATCCAACCTGGCTTTGAACATTGCCAGGGCTGGGGCAGCCACAGCCTCCCTGGGTGTCTCACCACCCTCATAGTAATGACTGTATGACATCTTAGTGTGAAAATGTGTCATTGCATTTGTATAAACAACCTCTCCTCCTCAAGTACTTGCATATTAGTGATAGAGAAGTTTAAACAACAACCAGATATTAGAGCTAATTTTTTTTCCCTGTAAACTGTATTCTTTAATGCAAGGATTAACTTGTTGGATGCAGACTGCTTTTTCCTTTTGGACAGGAAACACACTCATTGCTATCTTTCCTAACACACACTAATGAAAAGAAAATCAAGAGTTTGGTAGCAGATGTTATTGTGAGTACAACCAAAACCATCCACAAATCATCCAGCGGTGCTCAACAAATTGCTAGGTGTTTTATTGGTTTCACCTATATATACAGATACAAATAAGCACTACTGGAACTGAACCACAGTGTCTACCTGGTACATAGAACACTAACTCAATGCTTGTACCAAGCCTCCATTTCTACATTCTGCCACATCATAAAAACCAACAAGAATGTCTTGCAACAAAAGTATCAATTACAATTTCATTTTATTTTATTGTTTTCAATGTACTATGTGCTCATGTTTGTGCAAATGTGAATACAACGGCAGCTGTTTGGGATGTCTGAACTTCCATTCTGAACCACTAAAAAGCAAAGCACCAATGCTTCACATGAAAACACTCAATGCTACTATTATACTTCCACTTACTTACATCATTATTTCTGCCTCTAAATTTTTAGCACTACATCCAAGTGACTGTAATACAAATAGGAGCCTACATGCTATTTCTACACTGCTCTCCCGCTTATGACCTTTTCTGATGGGAAACAAGAGAGAACTAGTTGGGCTGAATGTGCTGCTGTAGTAAACATCTATTCTTGGAGCTGTACATGGTGAGCTAGTAAAAACCTAAGATACAATCCCACTGTTGCATGGACCAGGGACTGATGTTTACACCCTGCTGGGCAGGCACATGGTCAAAGTAACTTGCTAACAAGATTGCACCATCTAGTCATGCAAGTGAACAACATGAGAAACACAGAAGTGTGATACAGAATCCAATCTAGACTCTCCAAAATCTCACACTTGCATCATAAACCATCAAAACATTGCATAAATCGCAACATTTCAACAACAACAACAAAATGTATCTACCTCCTGGGATCATGAGGGACAAAGCACTGGCAGAAAGGGACTTTGTGACTTTCCCAGAGATCTTCTTTTTCTCTGTGCTTTCCAGTCGCTGACGAGCCATTATGAGACACAATTTCACCCGCTGGCTTTGAGGAGTTATCTGTACTGTCCACACTCTCACTCCTTCCATTTATTTGATCTAAGTGTTCTGAGAAACTGCCAACTGTACAAAGAAGAAGGGATAAGCACATTGAGGGAAAACTGGGGGGCAGGAAGGGGAAATGGTACAGTTGTGGGATACAAATTTTTCTTCCTGTTAACAAGTTCACAGAGCAACAGTACAGAAATCTGAGTCATTCTTCCAGACTTAGAGGATGTATGAAGTTTAACAGAAGGTATTGAAGCAACAGCTTTTTGTAGTCACTGACTAAAGTAAAATAGGAGATAAAAGCTGAAGCAAGTCTAGTGTTTCAATATGCAGCATTCACCTTAGAAAACTTAATCACACATTTTTCATGCAAACTCCTTCTAGTTGAAAGGCTCCAATCCTATGTAAAATAGCTATCAGCTTAACAACTTCTCCAGAATCATTAAAAAACCAAGTATAATTTTATTTTTACTTATTAACTTTTGCTTTTATTATAGGGGAGGTTATCTACCACACAGGAGAAAGACACCCAGCACCACCAAGCTCAGTATTACAACCACACAGGTCTTAGTCCATCACAGGTAATGAACTTCCACAATACTGAATGGAATAAGGACCACAATGTACCAAACAATAATAAAAAACCCAAATAAAGGGCTTGTGTGTCATGTGAAAAACCTGCACAGAATTTCTTCAAAAATTTAAACAGAAAAGCTGTTATGATCTTATGAACATCCACCAAGGGTAGGTCATCTGTTTAGAGACACAGCAACAATTCCTAGTATTCCTTTAAGGTCAGTGAATATCCTGTTGCTAATGGACCACAGGAAAACAAAAAGTGTAACTGGCAAGAGAAAGAAGAGGATCACATGGTTTGAGTTATCACTGCAACTGCTGTGCCAATGCCAACACCTTAAAATGGGGCTGGGGCAAAGCAAGACTTAGGATGCAGCTTAATCATGGTCAAGGTTTTAGACAAGGGAAGAAGATTGAAATGGTTGCACAGCTGGATGAGCCTGAGAAATATTTTTCTCCAGAAACAGAAAGGAGGAAAATGTGAACTACATGGAAAATTAAGGGTATGGGAATAGAAAGGTGTATCTTGAAAAAAACACAGTGAGGTACAAAAAAGAAATAAGCTGAAGAGAGGTAGATCTGTGGATAAGACACTAAGGCCCTGGAACCTACTGAAATGAATGCAAATACTTGAGCAGGGAGAGGGATGCATAAAGCAAATTAATTAAATAGGGGATGGTTTGCAGTGATTACTAACGACAAAAATGACAAAAATTACTTTGACAAGTCAAAGAAAACTGCAAATTCTGAAAAGTGCACATCATTAAAAACACACAATGGTGTAAGTACAGAGTACTAGAAAACATCAATATGGCAAACTCCAGGATGATCAATCAAAGATCATAGACTTCCGCGAGGGAAGATACAAAAATAGTGCTTTAAGTGTTCAAGGGATCTAAGACTAATTTTCTTCACAGAAGAATCCTACAAAGGGTCTATGATCAAGTGACTGTTTTAACCACTTGCCTAGCCAAACTGCAGAGTTAGTGGGGTGACACCAAATGGTGTTTCCAAAAATGCTGAAACTTTCTCCTATTTTCAAGAGATTTTATTAGCCTGAGCCCAAACCAGATCTCTGTTGGGATAAACTGTTTTTAAAAGTGGTTGTGAACCACAGGACTTTAAATCTATGAAAGCTACTGCTAACCAAGGAAGGTCTGTAACTGTTTCTAATGTATGGGTCAAGAGACCCGCTGTGCATTACCTGATAGTGTGGAGCTGCTGATTGTACTTGCTGGAGTGGTTACTTCAGGTTCATCTTGCACTGTTTCTTCACCCACAACTGCAGACTTTTCCTGTTCCTCCCGGGGTCCCACTGAGCTAGTGGAGTCATCCTGCTCCCCCTCAGCTGATACAGACAACTTTGGAAGCAAACCAGAACTGCGTTGCTGCCGGCTACTCTCAGTGTCAGATGAGATGGATGTAGAGATCTGTTGTCTGCATTAAAAACAAGCAAACTCTCATGCAGTTACCAAGATGAGGAGGCCTTCTACCCACAAAGGACCATTTCCAGCACCTCTTTCTACTTACATCTCGGAATATTCCGAACTCCAGCTTAAAGATTCCACAGAAGGCAGTGCAGTACTTTTTGCTTTGTCTCCTGCATCTTCCTTTTCTTCACACTGAGTCTGAGTGACTCGATCTATGCTACTAAAAACCTATTACAGAAAAAAAAAACCGCACCAAAAAAATTAACTCATCACTGACATATTTGATATAAAAGGATATGCAGGAAATCACATTTCTATTATTCTAAACATTTATACAATATCAGAGTGCAAACTTCAAACTTCCCAAACCCTTTCAAACTGCAAAGTCTGTTTTTGTAAAATGCTTTCCTATATTGCCTTCTTGGCTCCTCACATATGGTACACAAAGCTTCTCATTATGAATTGATCAGTTTTCTCCTCATTTCCCTCTGTGAACCAAGAGAGTACAAACAAAATCTATAGCCTTGGAGGTCTCTCAGCCACAGGATTAATGCACATCTTGGGTTAATTCCCAACCATAAAGCCAATCAAGATCAAAAAGCCCCAACCCCCAAGACACTGTCTTAGTATCTACTAGTCAGGTGAGGAAAGCAGAAAAATTAACCTGGATGTACTTGAATTTAAGGATAAATTACTTGGCTACACGCTTTATTAAAAATAAACTCTGATCATGGTAAGTTTTTTATTTGCTTGGCTGACAAACAGTCTGAGAGACACAGCTAGAGATGCAGTAACATAGTAACGTTAATAAATCAAATAATTACTGTTTAACAGAATCTTCAAAAGGACAGAAGTTCACAGAATCACAGAACGAGCTTGGAAACGACCTCTGTAGGTCGTGTTCTCCAACCCCTCTGCACAAGCAGGGCCACACAGAGCTGGCTGCTCAGGACCATGTCCAGATGGCTTTTGAAGACCTCCAAGAATGGAGACTCCACAACCTGTCTGGTGCTTGATCACCCTCAGAGTAAAAAAGTGTTTCCTTGCCTTCAGACAGAACTTCCTGTGTTTCAGATTGTGCCCATTGCCTCTCATCCCAGCTATCTCCAAAGAGACTGTGTCATGTAACAGTATCTGAATTTGAAACATACCACCAAGTCAAAATAAGTTTACACATAATGAGGACAACCACATCCACAATTCCTATCTCTGCTCTTCCATGCTATCACAGACACAACACGTAGCACCACAGACAGCATAAAATCTGCCCATTCCCTAAAGCATAACCCAAGACAAACAAGATAGAAACACAGACTGTCCAAATACCTTTAAACAACTCCTAAAGTAGGTTAAAGAAATTTCTGAAACAGAAAGCTCTGGAAAATCACTTCTGGGTGCTATGTTAAGACTAAAATCATGCTTATCAGGCATTCAACTTCCATTACTTCCTGCCAATCCACCCACCACTGTATTTCCTGAGCGTGTCCACTCTACTCACACTAGTGTCCTCTGACCAGTAATAATTAGCTCTCAAGTATACTAACCTTTGCACAGTCAATTTTACCTTCAATTCACAGCACTCAAAGCACTCCCTCAAACCCACATTTCTCCTTGGCCAAATCACATGCTAACCACTACCTTGGTTCTTCCCTTCAGTCTAATGTCATTACATTAATAGCTACTATAGGCTAGTACTGCAATCTTTGTTATGCTATATGCATTCATTCTATCACCTGCAAGATAGTCAGGTCACAACTGGAGCAACATGAAAACCATGTAGAAGGAAAACAATGTAAAGAACATGTATCAGCACTCAACAGAATGGTTCCCCTAAACTTTTTTTCCTCTTACGCTATCATTAATTTTCTACAGAAAATACCACCATATTTATACCATTGTCCATTACTATCTTAAAGATCCAGGAAATAACTTTGTGACAGAGCCTACCCATATTTTGATTTAATGGCATTCACTGTATTCTTGCTCCATTTCAGTTAACTTATTTTTTGAAAGAACAAAACCCTATACATCTCTTCTACATTTAACATTTCCAAACACTGTAAAAGTAGAAAAATGTCTATGTACACAATACCCACTAACAATTCAGCAATTTTTTTACGTACTTTTGAAAATCTGTGTGAACATGAAGAAAATTGTCTTATCTCCAAACTAAAATCTTCATCATTGGTATCATCTTCCTCCTCAGTTTCCATGTGGTGGTATTTCTCAGAGCGAGCTACAGAGAAGGGAAATAAAGCATTTGAAATTCATCACAACGAATGGATATCAACCTTTAATATTAACTTAATATTAATTTTATTCTTAAGATAATTTCTGCTGAAATGTCAATCCACCAGTGAACCTGCAAGCTGCCAGTGCTTCTGACAAAGGAGATTTCAAAAGCAGTTAACAAGAGTCAAAGGCAGTGATTATTGAAACAAGGTGTTCAGTGTGGTTGGTTTTTTAATTCCATAAAACACCTACTGTCAAAATAACTTGTGTCATCCTCAGACTCCAGCTGTGGAATAAACTCCGCTTTCTGCCTCAGGAGACTATTCCAGTCGAGGCTCCTGAAGAACTGATGCTGCTTTACTTCATAGGCACCACCTGAGGGAGCCAGAGAAAAACACAGCAAATCACATTGAATCCTGTGACATTCCTAAACTAAACCCATGGACAAAATAGCAAATAATCACAGAAAGGCACAGTTGTTGCTGTACACAAGAACATCCACTCCCCATTTACAGCAGAACATCCTAAACCCACCAGAACACCTCCCTGTCCCTATCTTGTTGTGACCATTTCTTTAACAGTGGTGGCATTGCTTTATCATCTTCTTCCTCTTAACAGTTCTACTTTTCTGGACATACTAATTATAATCTGTGAGCTACACATTAGTCAGAAGCATCAGATGTAGTAGTAGTAGTAGTAACAAAAATATAAATATGTGCATTAAATGAGTCAGTACAAGTTATGAAGTAATATAAAGTAATGCAAAATGATTCTTAATAGTTGCTATTGCTGATGTGGAGATCCTTTTGGTGTTTTACGGCAGTAATACACAATTCTATTAGAAATACCGTATCATTTATCATCTTACTGATCATTGCCAACTTGTCATAACGTCTGCTAAACAACTGCACTAGTTTTAAGTTAAAAAACATCCATAAGAACAGAACGAAATACCAAAAGTTTTGTCCAGGGAAGGGGGGAGATGATGTCATTAATAAGCATACATCTAATCCTAAAAACCAAATCAGTTTGCTGCCAGCTTGATTGTATTGGGGTTATGTGGCACAATTTTGGTAGTGGGAGGGCTGCAGGGGTGGCTTCTGTAAGAAGCTGCTAGAAGGTTCGTCTACATCCAACAGAGTCACTGCCAACAGCTCCAGGCCCATCAGCATTATCTGGGATAACATATTTAAGGAGGAGAAAGACTGCTGCACAACAGAAGCCAAAAGAGAGAAGTGAGAACAGGTGAGAAGAACCACCCTGCGGACACCAAGGTCAGGGAGAAGGAGGGGAAGAGGTGCTCAAGGCACTGGAGCAGAGATTTCCCTGCAGCCTGTGGTGAAAGCCCATGGTGAAACAGCTGTGCCCCTACAGCCTGTGGAGGTCCATGGTAGAGCAGATATCCACCAGTCTGTGGAGAAACCCACGCTAGAGCAGGTGGATGCCCAGAGGAGGCTGTGACCCCGTGGGAAGCCCATGTTGGAGCAGCTCCTGGCAGGACTTGTGACCCCAAGAAGAGAGAAGCCCATGCCAGTGCAGGTTTGCAAGCAGGAATTGTGACCTCATTGGGGGTCCCCACACTGGGCCAGTCTGTTCCTGAAGGACTGTACCCCATGGAAGGAACCCACGCTGGAGCAGGGGAAATGTGCAAGGAGGAAGAAGCGGCAGAGACAGCATAAGCTGATCTGAACACAACCTCCATTTCCCATGCCCCTGCACTGCTCAGAGGGAGGAAGAAAAATCAGGTGTGAAGTTGAGCCTGGGTAGAAGGGAGGGGTGAGAAGCAGTGGCTTTAGTTTTGTTCTTATTGTTCATTGTCCTACTCCATTGTTAACCTGCAATAAATTTAATTAACCTCCCTGAGTTCAGTCTACTTTGCCCGTGACTGCTGAGTGATCTCTCCCTGTCCACAACACACAAGTCTTTTGTCATATTTACTCCTCCCATCCAGTTGAGGAGGGGAGTGACAGAGCAGCTTGGTGGGTACCTAGTGGCCAGCCAGGGTCAACCCACTACACTGATACCGCATGGAAACTTCTGTATGTCAAGGCTAAGTAAAGAGAGAGCCATAATAAAAGTGTGAAGTCTCCAGGATTGGTCTCAGTGTTAAAATTTCTAGGTTGGGTTCTTTGCTCTTCTGACTGCACCATGGAAAAATTCATAAAAGCCAAATCTTCCCAAATGGGAACCAAAATCACATTTCATTTTAAGTCACTAGCTAAGGACTGAGTATTTCTCTGAGCACAGTAATGGGATATTACATCAAAATGGTAGAACTCTTGACCAGTATCAGACACTTTAAACTCAAAGAAGTATCTTTCCTGTCATTTTCCTTCTTCAAAATAAGTACAGTACCTCTCTTCCTTCAACTTGCCTATGCCACTCAGGTCTCCAGAGCAAACATGCAATTACAATTTTCATGGAGTGCTTGCTAATATGTATTAAACAGGTAGGCCTGTCATTAGAAATGCATGGTGGAGTCTGGGATAAACTGTGCTACTTCTGAGTGCCCCTGTGGGACCTGTCACACTGCAGCCTCCATTTCTGACAGTGGCTTCTAACACTTAGAAAACCCATGACTTTCCTGCTGTTTCTGAACCCTGTGCCTCAGAGAAAGGGCTGCCTGATTTCCTTCTTCAGGCTGCCAGCTTTAAGAGAGACCAAACACTTCTAAGACATCAGTCCCCAAACGAGCACCACAGGTGCTCCATGACCATTTCACTAGTTAAGCCAATTCTTTGTAGCCAATTCACTTTCTCAACCAGCTGTAGCAACACAGGCAGAATTTGCAATCCACCTTCTCACAGGGTGACTTGATGTGTTTAACAGGAAAATACATCCTGGTGATCAAACAACAATGCCGGGAAAGAGCATACTTAAAACAAGGGAGTAAAACTAGCTGTGGATTTTCATTTTGCCTTTGGCAGTGGTGCTTCTGCAGCAGCAGACAAAGCAAGCAGCAAGTAGAGAACTTACATGGCATCTCCCTCACTCTTAATTTGTTCAACATGAGGCAAGGCGGAGCAACAAACATTGCTGGATGTCACTTACTTCAGACCATCAGCTACAGTGAAGTCTAAGCATTGTTCACACAGATCCCAGACATTCAGGGAGCGAGGGACATGAAGTTCATTAATCTCAGTCACGTCACCATGTCCCAAAGGAAGCCAAAGGAAGACATGTCATTTGGGACTGTGTCAATAGTACTCAGGGTCTGGGTTATACTCGTGTTTTCCCTAAGTGACTGTGGCAAGGCCAGTTATGAACTGATTCTTAAAACTTCTTTTTATGTTAGGTCTAAAAATACATAGCACAATCTGACCACTGGAGCCAGTTTTGCCAGCAATTTTTCAAGTACTCCCATGTTGACTCAACCAGCCACTTGGTTTCCATAGTATGCCTAATGTATTTATATTTATGGCATACAGTGTTCACTATAAATAAGATTGTACCTTTATATTTGGCCTCTTTTAGGTATGAGGCATTTCTTTGCTGTGTTTACCTAGTGCTTTGCCCAGTAGGATGGCAGTGACCAGTTTTCCCATATTTTAATATTTAAAAATCACATGCAATATTCTTCACTTCTCCCACAGAAACCCCCAAATAAATCCTGCTCCATCAACAAACAGAAACTCTATTACATAAATGTGCAGTGTCTTCATTAGCCTATGCAGGCTCACTGCTCCTAATGCTTCCTTAATATTCAAACTTTTCTTTTAGCTCTTTCTCATACAAGGCAGTAGTTCTTGATGAATCAGAATCATAGAACTTAGAGGTTGGAAGGGACCTTACAGATCATCTAGTCCCAACCCCCTGCCCTGGGCAGGGACACCTCCTCACTAGATCAGGTTGCTCAAGGCCTCATCCAGCCTGGTCTTGAACACTGCCAGGGTTGGGGCAGCCACCATGTCCCTGGGCAACCTGTGCCAGTGTCTCACCACCCTTAGAGTAAAAAAGACTTTCTTCTCTCACCCAAACTAGACTTCCCCTCCTTCAGTTTTAACTCATTGTCCCTTGTCCTGTCATTGCAGCTCCTAACACAGAGTCTATAAAGTACTACCTGCTATAATGGCATGTTGTCATACTACTTGTACTGACAGATGTTCCTCGGGCAAAACAAACAGGTGGACAAAAGCTCCCAATGGTGCACACAGAAGCGTCTTCCAGAACATTAACAATTTAAAATAGTGGCTCCTAACCTGTTCCCAGTCTTTCCAAAGGATTCTGCCTAAGCAGCAGAGTAATCAGATCCTGGGCATCCGGAGGTGGTGCTTCGTCCTTTTCAGGCCAGTTGATTTCGTCTAGCGAGACAGAAAGTTGTTTGTTACTAGTGAATTGTGATCCCAGCACTCAGCACAAACTGTGTGAAAGCTCTCATAGTGATCTAGCAGCAGAGCAGAGTTAAGGCAACTTATTCAAGTTACTCTGTTGCATACCTCTAATTTTTATACTCCCTATACAGACTCCATAAACATATTATGCTCCCATATGCCTCGGAAGTATCCTTTAACCCAAAACAGTGTTTAGCAACAGAACACAAGAATGCTTGGCTCATGGAAAACTATTTCAAAATACTAGCACAAGTTGTATGCTCTCTCTTCTCCCTGTTCCCCCACAAATCATGGTTAAATTGTAGTTGTGCTGCAAGGAAATTCTTGTTAAGATGGACACAGCTGACCTGACCCAGTGGCTGTTGCTCACATCTGTATTCCTCCTCTAATGCTAGTAGACTCACTGAAGTCATTATTCCCATGACTAAGGGCAAAGGTATTGGACTCTGGAGACATATGACAACAGAGTTTTTTTCCAAGAGTCTCATATTTCCAAGGAAAACCATCTCACTCTATTGACTTATACTACTGTGGCTTTTGCACTTCATGGCAAGCTTGACTTAAGTCATGCAGCCAAGACAGGATACCCTGTGGTATTCAGGTGCGGCTGAATAAAAATTCTAAACTTTTATTTAAATGAAACAATGGAAAACTGTACCAGTTTCACTATGAACATGAAATTTCTGACAGCCAAACAGCAAGTCTTGTCTGATTTTGAGAAGAAACTGCCTCCAGAAATGTAATATATTGCAGGTTTACACAAAACTCTGCACAAGTTTCTTAGGGGGTACAAGGATTTTGGTATCAGAGACACAGAATGCTAGGAGCTTCATAAGTACAGAGGCTGTTAAGGATTTTGTTGTCATAGTATATTCTAGACTTTTCCTTCAAAAGAACCATAACTTGAGAAATAATCATCAGAAGCTACACATAAGTTTAACCTTTGTATTTCAGAGTTTAAAGAACAGTACTGAATAAACAGGCATGAAATGTGACCTGTTCCTGAAGCAGTATTTTAAACTATCACTTTAACCATCAAAGTCTCCACTGAGGCCTCCCACAGTTGCCCTTACACAACTTGGGGGCAAAAAAAGGCAACCTACAACGAAGAAGAAAGTGGAAAGATTCAAAAGTCGAATTTCAAGTAGAATGTACATTTTTCCCCACAGAAACTGGAATAAAAGTCTAGGGTACAGTTTGGGTTCTTTAACACAGCATTACAGTGGGATACCAGGGTATAATTTATTTTAGCACAAGAAACTTATCCAACAAGAGTTCTCCTAGAGATACTGACAGTAAGAATTATTACAGTAAGGGCATTTAAAATAAAACAGAAGACACTGATAAGACAACATCAAAATAAGAAACTAAGCTGACCAACAGACTTGGAGAGAGAGTGGGAATAGATGAGGTTTACAAACATACACTTCTACAGATAATTTCTGTAAGATAAATGGACACATTCAAACAGATAAAGTTATTTACATAAACATCAGCTAGACTGTAACAGATAATACATTTGAAATGCAAAATTAATGCCACACACAAAATAAAGTCTACAGTGCACATTTTGCCATTAATTTTAGCCTATTCCCTCCCCTTCTCCCAGTCCGTTTTCACGAGTATAAAAACACAGGTGCATGTGTCTGGAAATGCAATAAAAACATGAGTTATTTTCATGTTTGCCTGCCTCCAGCTTCCACTGCAGTATAATCTGATTTGGAAAATAAAGCATGAATATGCATTGCAGCCACGAGGCATCCAGAAAAAAAAAAAAAAAAAGACAGCATTTGCTGCTTGTGTTAATTAAACAGTTGATTCTTCTTGCCACTCAGGCCTCAGCATATCACATGCATTTCAATACAGTTTACAAACAAGTCCGGCTTTCAACTCCAGAGATGGAGAAGAGCAAGATGATGACAGAGTGTCTCCTCCAGCACAAAAGGGGATTTGTAGCATCCTCAGAGAATAAGGAACTAGATGAATTCTTAGCTACTGGACCTTTTAAGCAGACCATAAAACAGACTGGGAAATACTCAGCCACACAGGTGCCATTCTGTTAAACTTTTGGCATAAATAGAGACCCTCTACATGTATGCATCTGGGAAATTTATGGAAACAGCAGGTAGGATAGTAAACAATTCTGTTTAATTATCATTCAGTTTTGCCACAAGCCACATAGCAATACTTAGGGTCAGCTTGCAGGTTAAGATCTAAAAGGTTATTGAATTTTAAATGGAAGAAGAACAGCTGCTACAGAAATAACATTACACTACAACAATCACCAATGAAATCATTAGCAATCTGTGAATTGAATTTATTTCCTTCTCTTTCTCATTATTTATTATTTGGGAGACATTTGTTTTTAGAGTTTTATTACATCTTTGTTAATGTCTTCATTGCGCCATGAGGCATTTTCCCATTTATGCAAACTTATTTTAACTGTTTCTTCTCTGGTGTAATTTCCTTACCAAAGACTGAAACCACTATGCCATATTGGCACTACTTTTGTACTAATACTGCTCTTCTTTTCCAAACAGTGCAGTTAAACCATTATACTCTGTATCGCTGAATTTCTGCACTTAGCAACAATATACAGTAAGTTTAGCTTTTAATCCGAATTTATTCTTACTGCTCTGATAGCAAATTGTGCTTTACAGAATTACAGTAATGGTGGGGGTTTTGAGCAAAACCAACTTGAAAACCTAGTCTATCAGTAAAGTTGCAAATGCATTTACTGTTAACAGAAATTCTAATGTTTCACAGCAAGCCAAGAAATCTTTGGTTTTTTATGATGATCCTCACCGCTGATTACTTGTCCAAACAGTTCTTCCGGTGTATCTCCAAAGAACGGCACACATCCCACAAGAAATTCATAAAGGATAATTCCCATAGCCCACCAGTCCACTGGTTTGCCATAACCCTGCCTCAGTATCACTTCAGGGGCTATGTATTCAGGAGTACCACAGACCTAAAAGAAAGAGAACAAGCATGGTGGTGAAACAAGTCTAGTTGAGCTATGTCATCATCATTTGTAATTCTTGAACTGTAAATTAATATAGAACCATGGAAAATGGAATTGAATTGGGTTTAGTCTGCTGAGTTTGCTAACAGCTAATGTTTTTAGAACAGCCTAGCTACATTAAGAGGTATCATAATCAACATCTGCCTACCTGTCATGCAAAGGACAGTTTGTGCTTAGTACCTGGGAGTCCATCACAGGAAGTATTTTATTTAACTTACAACATATCCTTATCTTTACATGAAAGTTGTGATGGTTTTATCTTAAGTAACTTTTACAGTGAACAGATTGTGAGCAATGGTAATGAGGCATGCTTAAAGGGAAATGGGCCATAGCAAGGATTTTAGCACCCTTGGTTGTACGAGGCATAATGAACTCCACAAGTACTCTACTGAGACTTCTGAATTCCTTATAAAAACAGTTTTCCATTTGTCTCTCTCACAGATTCACTTGCACACAATTAGGTTGTTCATCTTACTAATAGATCCTAATGTAGAATGCAAAAAGCCTAGAATAATCTTCAGGGCATCAGTAAAAGTAACTGACACACTCAATTGGAGCATCAACGCAGAAATAACAACAGCTTATACAGTATTATGGTACATTCTGATGGCAAAACATCACTTCAAGTGAACACTTGATGTAGAAATAAAAAAGGCTGTTTCTTACTTGTTTGTCAAGGAATTCTCTGGCATCCTTCTCAATGTGACCCTCATACAGATTGGTAGTCAAACTCATTAGCCCCACCTTTGACAGGCCGAAGTCTGTAAGCTTTATATGACCCATGGATGTTACCAATAAGCTGAAAATTAGAAACATTTGAAGTTGTTGTGATATAATTCAACAGTACGTGCTTGTCATTGTTATTACTACTATAATACTTAGAGGAAAATCATAGAATCACAGAATCATCAAGGCTGGAAGAGACTTCTAAGATCACTGAGACCAACCATTAACTGCCACTCTGCTGTAACCATATCTTCCATCACCAGATCCAGATGCCTCTTGGACACTTATAGGGATGGTGACTCCACCACCACCCTGGGCAAATCTATCCCAGTGCCTGAACATCCTGACAGGGAAAAAAGTTTTCCTAATATCTAATCTGAATCTCCCTTGTCTCAGCTTATGGCCATAAGGAGTAAAAATGTTTCAGGAGCACTGTAAAAGCTTAAAAAGTAGTTTAACTCGGTACAAAATAAACAAGCTACAAATATGGCAGTCTTACATTTGCTACTATTGTTATCAGATGTAAACAAACAACATCATATAGAACTATACAAGTCTTGAGAGCTGAGTGTTTGAAGCTTTGAAGAAAGAGAAACAGCCATCATCAGACAGACCTAAAATAGAATACATGCTGCTTTTGAAGTGAGGTGAGCATTTTCTGTCTGTAAAGAGCTGGTCATACATTTGAAAAAACCCTCAGGTATTAAGTCAGCTACTAATACTACACTGTCCTAAGGTATCACTCTATGAAGGTATTATCAATCAACAGTCATGACTCCAATTCATTTTCTTCTATTTCTAACGTGAAGCAGGATGATGATTAATGGAGCTGCAGCAGCCACACTTTTTACTTCAGCTGCTTGTTGTAATGTTAATTTACCTCTATGATGTATTTCTAAATATTGATATAAAACCCACGCCCTCAAAAACCAAAGTAAGCCCCCAAAACCCTACAATGGGAAGTACTTCCCAATCTGGTCAAGCCTATCTTCATATATGCAAATATCTGCAAGCTGATGATATTTTTGTTAAACAGGAGTTGAAGCATACTTTGAAAACATTTTTCCTGAAAGATCAAAATGCATTTCAGCCAGAAGAATAAACACTTTTGGTTGGTTTTTTTTTTAGCTACTCTGATAGATTCTTCCATTTTAGAGATGGAAAATTCTATATAGCTCTTTTGGAAAAAATGCGTTTTCTGTGACTTTAAGCAATGAAAATGCAAATACTGTGCAGAAATTGTGAATCACATAGCATACACAATGAATAAATGCACAAATATTCAAACAAGTTTAAACCCTCCATATTTTATCATACATTCTCAAAGTCCTCTTTCAGTTATATTCTGTGTACATACTTGTCTGGTTTCAAATCCCTGTGTACAATTCCATAATTATGAAGGTATTCCAAGGCCAAAACAGTCTCTGCAAAGTACATCCTTGCCATGTCTACAGGCAAGGGACCCATATTCTTCATCAAAGTAGCACAGTCTCCACCTGTGGAAACAGGACAAATGTTCCAGATGACGCTAAAGTCTGAGGTGTATCAGTATAACCCATGTATGATGTAGAAATTGTAGTCATAAATGTTTATTTTCTAGTCAGATGATTCAACTGTACATGTAATGTCATCAACTACTGTGCTGGAAACACAGTGTGAAGTCACAAGCTAACGAAAATCTGAACTCCAGAAAAAAAGCAACGAACACTTCCACGTGAACTTTGAATGCTAACACACTTTTGATTACAATCTATGAGGAACTCACTTTAAGAGCAGTTACTTCCCATTACAGCTGGAGCACAAGTGTTTTACAGGTGTTTACTGGGAGATAATGACTGGAGAACAACAAAACACCTTGCTGTTGGATCTAGATCCTAACACTGAACTGCCAGAGTACAGAGAGCCCCTTCCTCTCTAATTCAAGTACCACATGGGTTATTTTCTTTCTTGGTGTGAGAAAACTCTCTTCTTCTCTGTAAAACAGATCAGACATTTTACCTTCTACATATTCCATGACCATGCACAAGTGACGTCTTGTTTCAAAAGAGCAATACATGCTGACAACAAATGGATTTTCCGCAAATGTCAGGATATCACGCTCAACAAAGGCCTGTTGGATCTGGTTTCGGAGGATGAGATTCTGCTTATTAATTTTCTTCATGGCAAACCTTTGTCTGGTTTCTTTGTGTCTCACAAAATAAACCGCACTGGAAAGTTCAAATGGGAGAGGGAAAAAAGAAGTCTGAGTAACTATTAAAAATGTACTTAAAAATACATTTTTAACTAAT
>NW_008676489.1:9368-15955 GCF_000695815.1 Acanthisitta chloris | reverse complement strand
AGGTGGCAGCTCGTGTGTCCTCACACTGTCTCTGTCCTTGTCGCCCGCAGGTCTGCGGCGGGGGTGGTGGCTGTCCTCGCCTGCCCCAGCTCCTCGGATCTGCGTGGTGGGCAGTGGCCCCGCTGGCTTCTACACGGCTCAGCACATCCTCAAGGTACCACGGTGGGATTTGGCCGCGGGTGATGCTCCCCGAGGGAGGCATCTCGGTGCAGCTTGGCTCTCAGGGGACTTGGGGTGGCTTTGTGGGGTTCCAGCCCTGCTCCAGCAAGGTCTGCATTGTTGGAGTGCTGCCTGGGGCAGCTCAGACCCCACAAGGTCCTCCTGGGCCCCTTTGGCTGGGTAGGTACTGCTGCCCCCATCCCTGCCCTGCCCCTGGGCCATCCACACTGGATCCAGGTTGGCTGCTCTGAGTGGTTTTTCTAGAATCAGATAAGCATCAGAGCTCTGCCTTGCTCAGAGCTGTTGCTACCCAGCAGGGATGTCATTAACCATGTGTTAAAGTGAATGTGTGGGACCTGCTCTTCTCCTTCTCCTCCCCTGGCTGAACTCAGACACGTGGGTGATGCTTTTACCTGCCATCTGCAATCGTCTGTGCTCTGGGCAGTCAGGTCTGTCAGGAAATGAGACCTGAGCACAGAACTGGGCTGCTGGCACCCACTAGGGATGCAGCAGCTTAACCCTGTCATTAAACCGTGCTGTGTTGTCTCTGGTATGTGTTGGAAAATAGCTGTTACTAAGCCTCAGGGACAAATTTCAGGGCTGCTTAATCTCTGGGAAGAGGCTGACTCAAAATCCAAGATAACAAAAGCCTTGCAGCCAAACATCTGTCTAAAGCTCTGACCCTGAGGTGACTTAGCCCAGGGGATCTCAGGGCATGGGCACCTCTGCCAGGGGCTGGCAGACAGTCTGGCAGGTCCACCCCCACCCAGCGTGCTGCACTAGATGTTTCCAGGTGGTGTAGTGGTTCTTTGATCAGCCCCCTGGGTACTGGATAACCACCAGGTTAGTGTGGAAGGAAAGCTGAGGGGTGGGTAGGAGGATGGAGCCCCCACAAGATGCACTTGATGGTAGTTGGGGTCACTCTGTGCTACAGTTTGTGATCTGACCTGTCAGTAGCAGGTACAGCATCATCCTGTGCATGGAAGAGTCTGGAAGAGGCTGTTTCTGGCTACAGGATCTTGTTGCAACCCTCCCTCCTGCCCTGTATTTCCCCAGCAGCAGACAAGCATTCTGTGTCCCTCCTGAGCTGCCAGGCTTCTGTGGCCTTTCTGTCTTTGTCTAACCATGACTTTCTCCTCCCACAGCACCATGGTGGGGCCCAGGTGGACATCTATGAGAAGTTACCTGTACCCTTTGGGCTCGTCCGTTTTGGGGTGGCCCCAGACCACCCCGAGGTGAAGGTTGGTGCTGGCTCCTTCCTCTTGCCTGTGCAGCTGAATGCAATGGTAGTGGTGGGTGCAGGTGAGACAGTCACTGTCCTTTGTTGTGCCTCAGGCTCTCTGTGGTGTGAAACTGTCACAGTGGGAAGGTCCAGATCTCCTTGTCCCCACTGAGTGGGCTGATATGGGGCATCTAGTATCAGGGCTGTGGACAGCAGATCAGAAACAGGGCTTGTGATGAAAAGTGCTGCTCCTGGTGCTGGGCAGCCTGGCCTAGAGAGCAAGGCCAAGAAGCACAGATAGGTTTCTTTGTACCAGGACACTTTATGCCAGCAGGATTTTGCCTGCTCATTGCTGTTCATGTCTGCTCAATCCATACCTGCTCTGAGAACACATAGATCTGTTGTTGGAGGTGATGGAGTTGGGCAGTAGGTGCTCACCTGGGCAAGGAGAAGTTAAACCAGGGATTTCACAGCCATTTTCCTTTGCTGTGGGTGTGAGTTGTACCTGGGGGTGTCTGCTGTGTCTGAGCTGAGGCAGAGGTGGTTGGAGGGGTAGGACACAGGTGGTCCAGACACAGCAGAATCTTCTGATAGTTTCCTCTAATCCCTGGAAATCATCAGGCCAAGATGTCTGGAACCCTTTGGGGTGGGAGAGGAGTGGACATAATGAATGTGGGTTTGGGGCAATGTCTGCAGTACTGGTGATATCCATCCTGTCTCCAGGCTGAGTCTGACTGGAGCTGCAGGGGTAGGAGTGGTGGTTTTGCTGTGTAGCCCCAATCAGTCTGGCTATGGATGCCATCCTGTCCTGCATCCTCTCTTGAGGCATTGGGTTTCAGGAGAGGTTGAGATGAGAGGCTGGCAGAAGGGATCTGGTGGGCAGCACCCTCATGGAAGGTGTTGCTGGGGGTCCCTGGCAAGCCTCACCTTTGGGAAGGGGTTTTCCCCTGTAATGGGTTTTACTCTGAGGGGTTGAAGGCACTGAAAGGGTCCACGTATTTTTCTTTCCACAAAGAATGGTGGAGAGAATGCCAAGTCACAGCTGTGCTTATCTCCCTGCAAGTTATCTTTGGCCGTTGATAGATAAAAGAGTCTCAGAATAACTGACTGGGTGAGGGGGTGAAGCATCTCAAGGCTGGAGGGGAGGGAACAGGGATCTCCTGTCAGCAGCAGGCCTTGGCCCCGGCTGTGGCTTGGATGTAACTCTATGTCTCTGCTCTTGACAGAACGTAATCAACACCTTCACGCAGACTGCGCGCTCGGAGCGCTGTGCCTACTACGGGAACGTCACTGTGGGGAGGGACATCACTGTGGCTGAGCTGCAGCAGGCATACCATGCCGTGGTGCTGGTGGGTACCATGGGCTGCCCCAGCACCCCAGAAATCACAGTGGAGGTCTGCAGGGTTATTCCCCACTGGGATTTCAGGAAGAGGGTTTGGGTGGTGCATTTCTGGGTGCCTTATTACCATGGGAAATTCTTCCCAGATGCTCTGAGGCTTGTCCAAAGCCTTGCTGGGAGCATGTCCATCAAGTGCAGGTCTCTGAAACCTCACTGCAAAGGGCAGTGGTTGGGAAATCTCTTCCTTCTGCTGGGCATTTCAGCCCAGCATGGGTTTGTCCATCCTGCTCAGTCTCCAGCTTTTCATGCTCTGCCTTGGCCTGAGGAGGTCAAATTTGGCTTTGGATCCCAGGGGATGGAGTGGATGAAGCCCCTTGTGCTGTGTTTAGCTCTTATCATAGAATCACAGAATGTTAAGGTGTTGGAATGGACCTTAGAGATCATCCAGTGCCAACCCCCTGCCCTGGGAAGAGACATCTCCTGCCAGACCAGGCTGCTCAAGGCTTTATCCAACCTGGCTTTGAACGCTGCCAGGGTCGGTGCAGCCACAGCCTCCCTGGGCAACCTGTGCCAGTGTCTCACCACCCTCACAGGAAAAACTTCTTCCTAATATCTCATCTAAATTTCCCCTCTTCCAGTTTATACCCATTGCTCCATATCCTATCAGTGCAGTTCCTAACAAACTCTTCCATTGAGTATCCCAGCCCTTGGGAAGGGTTGGCAGCTATGCAGTGACCCTGGGAGCAGCTGGGAGATTTGTGTTTTGGTGTCAAACCCTGCACATAGTGACGTCTCTGACCATGTCTGCTCCCTCCTCAGAGTTATGGTGCTGAAGACAATCGTGTCCTGGGGATTCCAGGGGAGAACCTCTCTGGTGTTTACTCGGCCCGAGCATTCGTGGGCTGGTACAATGGGATGCCTGAGAACCGGGCTGTGAGTACAGCAGTGTGTTTCCCTGCCCTTCCTCCCATCCTGCATCCCAACTCAGGCATTCAGCCCCAGATTAAGTCCTGAAAGGCCTGCAATTGGAAAAGATTAGCAGCAACCATGTTAAATCCTTCTTAGATGGTAGAAATGTGAACAATTTGCACATCAGTGAGAGCGGATTAGCTGGCTCTGTACGTGGCAGCACATTTTGGCTGGGCCAGATGGGAACCTGAAGGGGTGATGCTCTGTGTCCTGAGGAGGCTTTTTGTCTGAAACAGCTTCTGCTCCCAGAGATGCCATCGCAGGAAGAACAGGGAGGGGAGTGGCTGTGTCTACCTGGGGAGGAGGCTGGTGTGGATTTTTCTCCATCTGCATCACCTCTCTTTGGGGGAAAAGAGGGATGGAAGAGAATTTGGGTGTTGGGAGCAGGTCTGAGGGCTGAACATCATGCAGGCTGGGTGGATTTGCTCACAGCTGGGTCTTTCTCTCCCTCTAGCTGAAGCCTGACCTGAGCTGTGAGACAGCACTGATTCTGGGTCATGGCAATGTGGCACTGGATATTGCTCGGATCCTGCTGTCCCCACTGCAACTCCTCAGGGTGAGTGACAGGTGCTCTGCACCATGAAGGCAGCCCAGGGCCCAAATTCCCTCCCTGCTGGGTGGGTGCTGCTTCCCACCCATCTCAGCAAAACCTCAGACTTCTCTGTCTTTGAGATCTTTCCCCAGGGAAGGCTGTTGCCTCTTGGGTGCACCCATGAATTCACAGTCCATAGGGAGTGATCCAAAGCTGCCTCTGTGCCTTGAATTGAATGAGCTCTGGATTGCTCTGCTGGTATTTGATAAGTTGGAAATTGAGCCTCATCCCTTCCTTTTCTATGAGAAGCAAAAGAGAAGCCACTTGCCCTCTTCCACCACCAAACTAGAAGCTTCTCTTGGGGTTTGGTTTCTTTCTCCTATAGCTGAGGGCAGCAGCCTGGTTTCTGCAGGTGGCACTGGGCACACTGATGGCTGGTCCAAGCTAGTAGACCTCTCCCCTATAAACAGCTGGGAGCAGGTGTGCAACAGCTGTTCCATACAGCTGCTGCCCCAGATGTTGGCAGGACAAGACCCTTCCCTCTGGAGAAACACCACGAGGTTTGTTACAGCTGTGCAACAGCTTCCTCTATTAATACCTAAACTAAATTTAAAACAAACAAAACTTGGAGGCACTGCCAACCTGGGGCTACAGCCAGCTGGGAGCTGTGCTGCAAAGGACATGGCACTGGAAATATGTGCCAGGGTGGGCAGGCAGTTTTATGTTAAATATATTGGTCTGGAATGGTTTATCCTGGTTACCTGGTGTCCCTCCCATTGTATTCTCTCTGGAAAATATCTTCTTGCCATCTAGATGCATACACACACATGCTTGAAACAGAACACAGGGTTAGTTGCTGCAAGGTGCCAGTGCCAGGTGAGCCCTGGCTATGCTTGTGCTTGTGCTGGTGGTGCCTGGGGCAGGCAGATGGTGGTTTGAGCTGTGATTTGCAGCAGGTTTCATCCACAGCCTCTATGTCCTGAGCTGGGAAGTCACCCAACAGCATCTGCAGGCATGAGAATTGAGATCACTGGGAGGCTTTGCTCCGTTAGCCCCAAGGTTAGCCTGCCTGGGTGGATCCCCTGGGGCAGTCTCACGGGGTGCTGGCTCGTTACCTCTAGTGCATTATGGCCTCGAAAAGAACATTCGGTGATGAGGGACCAGCTGTGCAAATAGCTCTGTGCAAAGGGACATGACTTGTTTTCTGTCCTCACCCAGGCTCTCTGCATTCACAGCCAGCTTTTCTGCTGATTTTTCACCTTCAGAGGCTGTGCCTTCCCCCCAGCTCCCTCCAGATCTGCCCTCGTCCCACTCTGCCGTCTCTGTTTTGCAGAAGACAGATATCACTGACAGCTCCCTGGCAGCTCTCGCCTGCAGCAAGGTGAAGCGTGTCTGGCTGGTTGGGAGGAGGGGACCTCTCCAAGTCGCTTTCACTATCAAGGTGAGGCTGGGGGTGCTGCAGGGCAGATGTTTCCCAGCGTTGAGCCCCAGACTCCCCGTCCCAGGTGGGGAGAGGTGGTTTGGGGATGGGTGTGGAGCCCAGATATCCTCCTTCCTGCACCCATTTCCTGGCTCCTAGCCCAGACTGCTGGGGAAGGGGGCCTGGGGCTGCTGGATGGCCTCTCTGTGCTGGAGGTAACATCTTCCTGCCTGTAATTCCCAGGAGCTGCGGGAGATGATAAACCTGCCTGGTGCCAGAGCTGTTCTGGACCCTGCTGACTTCACTGGCCTCGAAAATGCTGTTAAAGGTGAGGGAAGTGTGCCACGCTCCTCCAGACAGGGACACCTTGGCAGGAGAGCATCCAGGAGTGACCTGGAGAGGCTCAAAATGTGCATCAGAGAAACTCTTGCCCTGTGTTTAATGCACATTGTGTGCAAGCTCTGTGTGACCATGGTGTGTCTCATCTTCAGAGTGCTGGGAGGCACCAAGACAAGGAAACAGCCTGTTTCTCTGTTTGTGCAGCCAGTTTGCTGCTTGGGAGCTGTGCTTACCCTCTGAGTGATGAGGGCAGAAGCTTCAGGAGGGCTGAGGGAACCTTGCAGAGGAGATCCCAAGGCTGTTGATTTAAGAGCTTCCTGTAGAGCTAAAAAGAAAACACTGAGTTCAAGGGTGTCCAGAGACTTGCTCTTCTCCACAGGCTGCTGCCTCTGAGCACCAGCAAGACAGGAAAATTGCAGACTTTGATTTGTGTGTCCCACTGGCCTCAAGCCTCAGGAGCTCTCCTAGTCACTTTGACTTGCAGTTTGTCATCTCAGAGGCTTCAGACTCCCATCAGCATGACAAACTCCAAACGGACACTCACATACCGACACTGCCTTGACGTGGCCTTGGCTCTGTGCTGTGTCCCAAGGGGCTTTTGCTGATT
>NW_008676489.1:0-9355 GCF_000695815.1 Acanthisitta chloris | reverse complement strand
AGACGCTCCCAGGCCTAGGAAGCGACTGACTGAGCTGATGATGAAAACAGCCCTGGAGAAGCCTGGGGAGAAGGCAGTGGAGGGGCAGGCAGCAGCCCCCCGGGAGTGGGGGCTGAAGTTCCAGCGCAGCCCTCAGGAGGTGCTGCCCACCAGTGATGGGAAGGGTGTGAGAGGCGTCCGCATGGCCCTGACCCGCCTGGAGGTATGGGCTGGGGAGGGCTGGTATGGCCCTGGGAGGCTGCAGGGATGGGGGCAGGATCCCTCGGGAATCTCTCCAAAGACAGCTTTGTGTTCCCTGCTCCTTTGTGTTCCCTGTCTGGTTGGAGTGACCACTGGCAGGCTGTTGGGGAATTTGGTACCACCCAGTGCCTTTTCCCTTCCAAAGGGAGCTCTTTCCATGCTGCTGCTGCAGAACAGCCTTTAGCAAATACCCGTGATCAAAGCTGCCCAAGGGCACTGGAGGAGGCTGCCTCTCTGCATCTGGTGGCCGTGGTGGTCAGCAGCCTCTTCCTCCCTCTCTCAGGGCTCAGGTGACTCTGCCAAAGCCATCCCCACTGGAGATGTGGAGGAGCTGGAGTGTGGGCTGGGGCCCGGAGCCTGCCGCTGGACCCGGCAGTGCCCTTCGACACCCAGCACGGCATCATCCCCAACAGCTCGGGCAGAGTGGAGGGTGTCCCAGGTCTGTACCCACAGGGGTTTGTGTGGGACCTGTTGAGGGCAACTGGTGGGCTGGGGGCTTTGGAGGGGGAAGCTTCATTCACCAAGGGCATGGATACCAGGTGGTTGTACACCTTAGAGAGTGGAAACTGAGGAAATGAGCTGCCTCTGTCAGGGGTTAGGAGCTGGCCTGTCCCCAGCTCATGTTAGGGATGTCTGGTTTAGCACAGAGTGGGCTTACCAATTCTTGGAATCTGTTAGTAAAGCGACACAGCCTGTAGGACTGCTTAGTGCCTGTCTGCAGGTACATGAATTCCTGTGTCAGCACCATTGAAGGGTCTGTTCCCACTGCCAAGGTGAGTTCTTCCACTGCCCACAGCTTGATGTGACACCCAGGCACAGGGCAAGGACTTGCAGTAGGAGGGTCTGTTACTACATCCTGGCCTGATCCTGGCTGCTCCATGTGTCTGTGCAGGTCTGTACTGCAGTGGGTGGGTGAAGAGAGGACCCACAGGCGTGATCATCACCACCATGAATGACAGCTTTGACACTGCCCAGTCTGTGCTGGAGGATCTCCAGGGGAATGTGCTGGACCTGTCCCCCTCCAGAGAGGGCTTTGGGGCCGTGGAGAGCATCCTGCGCAGCCGAGGTCAGTGTGGGGTGGGTGAGCTGCTGTAGCAGCCAGCAGGAAGGTACAGTGCAGCCAAACTCCTCGTGGATCTGAGTATCCTGGGGCAGTGAGTCCTGTGAGCCACCCTTGGGAGCAGAGGCTGAACCATGGAACTGTGTTTTGTTGCTGTTTCGGTGTTCCAAAGGCCACACAGAGCAGGACTTGAATTCCCTCAAACTCTGTCATTGCTAAGGTTAATGACCACTTTCTGGGAAGGGCCATTAAAAACAGCACAGACCTTGGGTAAATGTCACTGTCAGCTGCCTAGACAGTGAGCTATTGCTCTTGAGTGGTTTTCCTAGTAATCCTTCCAAGCAAGTTAGGGGAAAGATTAAAATGCCCAAGAGAGTAATTTGCTGTAGCTGTGTTTAAAGTCTTTCAATTAAAGTGTGTGTGTGTGTGTGTTTTGCCTCTTAAACTGTCTGAGGTTTAACAGTGAACTGGAAGCATTTTGTCCCCCGCGGTGGTTCCTTACAGCTCTCAAAGGTCTGACAGATCCGAGGTGACTGGAACCTGCCAGCCCTCTCCTCACAGTGCTAGGAATTATGTCTCCTTTGTGAGGCTGAGGTGTGACACTGTGTCAGAAAAGGGCAGGTTTGCTGCCAGATCAGGTCCTGCCAATGGGGAGGTGAGGCTGAACTCATTTTCACCTGGTTAACTTCTCTCTCCTGTCTCTCACCATCACCCCAGGGGTCCGTCCTGTTTCCTTCTCGGACTGGGAGAAGATAGATGCTGCTGAAGTGGCAAGAGGCAAAGCTGCTGGCAAACCCCGGGAGAAGATTGTGGATCCTGCCGAGATGCTGCGGCTGATCGGTCACTAAGGCAGCAGTGGTGGGAATGTGGCACTGCATCCTGGAGCAACACCAGTGGGTCATGGGCAGAGCCTGGGAGCACGGGATTGTGCTCGGGGCTGGTGGCCTCTCTGGAGAGGTGTGTGACACTGGAGCCTCTCTGCTAACGATGAACTCTGGGTTCCTGAAGTGAATGTCTCGAAACATGAGGTTGCTGGCTAGCCCTGCATCCTGCAGCCAGCTGCCACTTCTGAGGGGGTGACTCTTGCTATTCTTGTCCTTGCAGCATTAATGTTGCACAAGTGAGGGGGAGGTGTGTGTGCACCTGGAGGAGTCCTGGCCAGGCACTTTTCTCACGGCAAGTCGCATGGAGAAGTTTCCCTGTATCTTGCTGCCTCCCGTTGAAGCCAAAAGCCAAATGGCTGCATTGTCTTGTCATTTGTGCCTGAGCAGGCATCTTTTAATAACTATTTTTTAAATAAACCCTTTCAGGGAAGCCAAATTGGACCTGCTCCTTGCGTCTGGCTTCTTTGTGTGACTGCCTTAACCTCGGAGCAGCCAGCCAAGCGTCACAGCTCCTACGACATGTCCCAAGGCAAGGCAGCTCCGTGCTGGGAGGGACCAGGTGTTCTCTGCCTGTTGTGAGCTCTGTGCAGGCAGAAAAGGGCATTAATTTGCTTTCTGCCTCCCACAGTTAGAGCCTGGGTTCTATCTTAAGGGGTGGATTGGAATAATAAGCATGGAATCGCCTTGTGCTGGATCGTGAAGGATCCTGTGTCCATCGCTACCTGCCTGCACTGACCGGTGCAAGCAGTGCCTTGAGCCCTTTCACTCTGTTCACTGGTGGGGTTATTTTTTTGGCCTGTGTGTTTTGAAGCTTATTAAATGCTTCTCTTAGCCCAGATTGACTACGGTGACGGTGTCAGGTTTTAAGCCAGATTACAAACCGTGAGCTGTAATCTCCTCTTTATCCGTGGCGCAGGGGCAGCGTCAGCGAGGCCCCTTCCCTGGCTGGCCCTGACCCCCCCGTGCTCCCCCCAGAGTGCTGTAGGATGGAAACCCCACCTCTCTGACCTAAGTGGTGACTGTGGCAGTGGCTGGTGGCTCCATGATGGAGGCAGAGGGTAATCAAACCAGGGCAGCCAGTGGGAGTTTGTCCATGCTCAACCTCCATCTCAGCCCAGCCCTCTCCCACCACAGAGGACTCACCCACGAGGCACTGTACTCCCACCCCATCTCTGTCCCAACCTTAGGGAAAGGAAGTCTCTGACTTCTCCCTAATTTTTCCTTTTTTTTTTTTTCTCCCATCCTTTTCTATTTAAGTCTCATTTGCAAGCTCATTAAGAAACTCAGGAAATGTGATACTGGGAGCTCGTACGCAAACGAGCAATAAAGCTTTTGTGGAACAGCTGCTTGTGTGATGTGGCTCTCCTTACGTCTCACGGCTGATGCAGTCTTAATGCTGAACTCTTGAGTGAGAGATTACATCAGCTCTGGGTTCTGAGGTGAATCAGAGCTTTGGGAAGGGGGTGTGGAGGTGAGGGGGCTGTGCCCAGCGTGGGGTTTGGTTAGACAGTCCAGCCGGAAATGTGACAGTGAAGGGATTGTTGTGGCTGCATCCAATCTGCAGGTTTTGGGAAGAGGCAAGCCAGCTCTTCCCCAGGGTTTTCTTCCACATTGCCTTGAATGTTGATGTCAGGGTGCTTTCATAGCTGTGATAAAGGCCACCGTGCTCACGCTGAGCACAGCGAACGGCTGTTCCCAAACTGGGGATGCTGCAGGGTAGTTTTTGGGCTGTGATAACAGATTAAGGGGAGTGTCTGTCTTTGCTGAGCTCAGTGACCTTGCTCAACCCACAACCTGGTCAAGGCCCTGGGGTTAATGCTGGGATTTGGGAAAGTCATGGGATGATGAAGGTCAGTGAAGGGCAGGGATGGGGGACTGAGCCTCATGGGTAGGGGAAGGATCGTTGCAATCATGTAAATCCTTATTCAATCCCTCCAGCTCCCCCTTCCTTTGCTGCCTGCGCTCCCAAGCCCCTGGTGTCTCGCTGCTTCCTGCCTCCCCGTCTTCCTTTGCTGCCTGCGCTCCCAAGCCCTGGTGTCTCGCTGCCTCCTGCCTCCCCATGGCTGTCCCTGCTCTCCATCCTTCTCCTGGGGGACCGGGATGCGTCTGACTTCCCCGGGAAGGTCCTTCCTCCTGCCGCCGTGTCGTTAGGTGGCGCTGGGAGGCTGGTGGTACCGGCCGGTAAGGGGGATGGAGGGGGACCTGGCCCCCCCGGGGCTGGGGGCACCCAGCTCACCTGCGGGGCGCACCCTCGCTGGCTCCCACTCGCATCAGGGTCTGCTTTTAGGCATGCATAACCTTGTGTTTGCTCCAGGTATGTCGTGATGGTCCGAGGGGTGAGAGGGGCAGCCTCGCTGGGCAGCGATCTCCTCACCCTTGGCTCTCCCCGAGCTGCCACAGGAGCTGCTCCACGGCCGTTTTCCAATGCAGGAAGGAGCCAGGAAGGCAATGCTGTGAGTGACACCCGTCTGCTCTTGGAAAGAGGCCTGAAAAGCTGAAAGTCGTTGCTGCCAGCTCTTCATGTGGACTGTCCTGCTCAGATGAGTTATGGCTCAGCTTAGCTTTAATGAGGCTGCACAAAGCTGGTGGAGGTCAGCATCTGGTGAGCGATGGCCTCGAGAGCAGACGGGCACGGCTGTGTGGTCCCTTCCCACAGCTCTCCTTGCTGTCCATGTGCTGCTCTGCAAGGCAGCCAGGCTGGCTGTGGGGCAGAGAGCCCATCATCCTGAGGGGGTGATGGCACAGCTTCACTTCTGTCTTTGCAACCTCCTGCTGCTGTTTGTGCTGCTGTGCCTCAGTTTCCCGGTCTCAAGTCTGCCCGGGAGCACCTGCCTTGGAGTAATCCAGGGAAGTAGCAGGACTGAGACATCTTAGACGCTCCTGTTGGTGCTGCATTTTCCAATTGCTCCCAGGAGGCTCTTGTTGGCTTTGCTAATAGGTTACTTGCTGAACGTGGCCCTTTCCAACAAGCATTTCGAGCCTGTGAAGCAGGAGGTTTCCTGTGATCTAGAATAAGGGAAAAACCAGCCTGAGTTGAATGTCTGGCCCAGCAGTGAGGAGCTATGTTGCTGTTTAAAAGCCAGCTCACGCCACCAGAAAAAATGGTTGAAAAGGCTTTTGCACAGCGTGGCTAATACCCAATTTTCCAGCCTCATCCCGGCCGCAGTGTCCGGGTTGACGCCGTTCCCTCACCACATGGATCACCGAACTGCGGCACCCGCGGGAGCCTGGGTGAGTCCGTCTGCACCGAGACCTCGCCGGGAACAGATGGCTCCGCAGAGTGCTGACTTCAGCGCCTTGGCTGAGCACAGCATCGGCCCCTGCCTCTGCCCACCCTCGCCACTTGCTCTCCCAGGCACATCTTCTCCTACCTCGTGTGCTCTTCTCTCCAGATCCATCCCCAGCACCAGGCAGGGATGGAGAACAGGTTGTGGTACCAACCACCAGGGTCACTGGAGTGGGTTACCAGCCCCACTGTGCTCAAGGAGCTGCTTCCCTCACCTCTTCACCACAAGCACATCCTTGGCTCCAGACCAACCATAGGCTCATGGTTTCCACTCCCAGTCTTAAGACATCCAACCTTCCCAGGGTGCTGCACTTGCCAAAGTCTTGCCCGTGGTTGGAGTACTGTGTTGGGGCAGGAAGCGGTGCTGTGAGTCTGGAGGTTTTCCCTCTGCTTGGGATGAATTACTTCGGAAATTGGGGCTGCATAAGCCCATTTCCCAAGGTCAAGAGGGGAGCAGAGGTGAGTGAGATGTAAACTCCCAGCAGCTGCTTCCAGGAGTTATTTAGGGATACAACAGCGGCAAATAAAGTTGTTGGAGGGCAATGGCTGGTTACGCCCCAGAAAGAAGAGACTTCCTCCCTTCCTGGGAAATTTCCATTTCTAGCTGCTTTGTCTGCCTCCTCCCCAGCCTCCCAGGGCAGGCCTGCAGGCACTTGCCACCCTAGGGGGAGGAATTATCCCTGCAGGCATGAAACCATCCCTGTTTATTTTTGTTCTCTTAATTACTGTGAGGGTAGGACATAGGCAGCAGAGCAGAGCTGTGCGAGATTGGAGCTGTGCCGGATCTGTGCCATGTGTACACCATGCACAGCACCATCCCTGTGGCCTCTGTCTCACCTTTGCTCTACTCTCTGTCTCCATTGCTTTTATGGCTGCTGGGATCCAAGGTACCAGCCAGCTCTGCATGGTTATTTCAGCACTGAAGCCCTGAATTCCCTGTGGGATGGAGTAGACAGGGGTGGCCCTCAGAGCTGCAGGTGGCACAGGGTAAGGGAAGGTGATCTACACCTGTGAGACACAGAGGGACAGGTGGGTGCCCAGGAGTAGGACTGGCTGGGCTCAGACCTGCTCAGACCAAAGTTCTAGGGAATGGGTGTTTATAGCAGACAGGAAGGACCAGCATGGGTGCAGGACTGGAGTGGGTCCAGGACTGGGGTGAGTGTAGGTCTGGGATAGGTTTAGGATAAGGATCAGTGCAGGACTGGGATGGGTGCAGGTTTAGGGCAAAATCTCAGGAGTCACAAGTGTCACCTGCAAGACTCAGCTCTGTCAGAGGGACCTGTGGACATGGTGCTGTGTTTGCCCTGTCTGATGTTGGATGCTGTTAGCAGGATGCAGGTGCTCATGGAGACAGCCCAAGTAGGCTGTGTCACCCAGATGCCACCCTGTCTTTCCAGGAACAGCTCTGGCTTTGTACTGGCAGTGCACAGACCTAGGTCTCCTCCTTTCCAAAGTCCTGGTTTAGGATGCACATGGGTTAAAAACCTTCAGCTCCTATGTGGAGCCCAGGGCACTTCTCTGGCACTGGTGTTGGCCTGGATGGGTTAGTGCAAAGCTGGACTAACATCAGACTCCCAACACAGTCCTTCCACATCCCTCTTGCTCCCCTGGCCCAGCTGCCAGCACTCTTTTCCCTGCAGGAGGTGGCTGCACACCAGGAGCTGTCGGAGCGCAGCGCCTTGTGTTTATCAACCTGGTTACAGAGCCTCCTGCAAGAGGAGATGCCAGGGAAAGGTAACGAGGCAATGGAGAAGCTGGCTGAGCTCCCTTTGGCTCGGGCTGTGCCGTGGTTGAGGGACCAGCTGGGATGCTGAAGGTCCCACATTGGAGGACCACTGAAGCGGTGAGGAGGAGGATGAAGGTGGGGAAGGGCAGCTTCGTGCCTGTGTTATCTCCACCCAGCCCAGAAAGATGAGCAAAGAGGTCACAGTATCCCCAGAGAAGGTGGCACTGGCACTAGGGGAAAGTCAGAGGTTTCCAACCAGAAGGAAAATCCAGCTGGATCTCCTGGGATTGTGGGCTTCACCTTGGGGTGCCATTGGTGCTTCCATTTCAACCTGGACCTTTGTAACCATCAGGGGACTATATTTTGAATGTAAAAAGGACTTCTGGTGTTTAAATTCACAAAGTATTCTGATGATTGCAGAGCACAAGCTGCATCGTGTCTGGTGGCCCAGACCCAGCAGCACATTTGGGGACTTGCTGCATTTTCCCACAGAAAAATGTTGTGAGTTTTGCTTTTTAAGACCCTGAAGGACTTTGGCAGGAACCTGGAGTCAGGCTCTCTGTGCAGCCACTCACTGTGAGCTGCTGGCCTGGGCTTTAGCTGGGTTTGACTCCCAACAGAGAGGAGACATGGCTGGGGGAACCTGGCGTGTCACCATTGGTCCTTGCCCTCTATTACTTGTTCTCATTGTAGACACCCTCCAGCTGTGCCCAGCTGTGCACCAGACGTGGGTTTGTCTCTCTATCCCATGTGTGGGGTTTGGGCTGTATAGGAAATAAATGTCCCATGGGATGGAGATACTGAGGAGTCATGGGTGTGGTGGGGAATCTGGATATTGTCCCAGGTTGGGGGTTGCTGTTGCTCCCTTCATCCCACGTGGAAGCTCTGAAACGTTGCTAGGGCTGAAATATTTGGGAGCCAGGAGCCAATAGAGTGGGAGCCTGAGTGAAACAGCCTAGGAAACAGCCAGTCCTGGGAGGCCTCTGAGCTGCTGGGGGAGCAATAAGGACATGGGAGCAGCGCAGTGATTCTGTGCCAGCCCCAAGGGACCAGATCCCTGGAAAGCTGCTCCCCCAGGTCCTGGCACACTGGACCAGGAAGGCAACAGAAGGGGTTAAATGCAGCTGCTGCCACTTTCAAAGTTTAACCCAAGATTGACCCTTTCCAGCATCCTGGAAGAAGGATTTGAGGCATTGAGGACCTGTTGCCAACCCTTAAATCTCCTGTCCTTGGGCAAGAGAGAGGCAGTGCTGCTAGAATCAGGCAGTGGTGGGCAGTCTGACGCTGAGGAGGCAGGACATGGCCAGCAGGTATCCAAGACAGGTACAAAATCCCACATTCCCCATTGCCCCGAGTCCCTGCACTGCAGCAGCTCCAGAGATTTGGCTGAGCTCTCCTGCAGAGAGAGCGGGGACTGCTTTTACGGGGATTAAATTGTAGTCCTAAACACTTTTTTCCCTTTCTTTGTTTTTTTTTTGGCATCTCTTCCCCCTCCCGAGGTGCCCTGAGGGCACCCACAGCACCTGGGCAGCAGGTGGCTGGGCTGCCTCGGGGACCGTGAACGGTGTGGGCAGGTCCTGCATCAGGCAGCTCACGGCTAAACAGAGACAGCAGGTTTTTAGGCAGGATGAAACCTCTCTGGAAATAGCCTTTTCAGGCTCAGCAGTCACAGGGATGCTGCTGCAGGTGGCTGCAGTGCCAGGCTGGGTGGCAGCCACTCAACAGCCCTTTTGGGTGGTCCTGTCCCCGAGCCAGGCATCAACCACTGGGGAAGGGAGAAGGGCAGCGCCTGGGCACGGGCACTACTGGCACCTGACTCCATCGAAGTAGGCAGGTGATGCCCAGCATTTTGGTGGCTCTGAGCTGGGACACGGGGAGGTCTTGGAGCAGCTGCCCCCTTCCAGTGGGGCCTGAGTTGGGCTCTAACCCCTGCCGGGTCCTGCCGAAGATCTCGTCCCTGTGCTCACAGCCCCCGGCTGGTTTGGCGACAGAATGGGCACCCAGCCAGGGAAAAGGGGACCCCAGCAGGGTCCCTGCCTGTCTCCCTCTTTCCTTTATCTCCCCCCTCTTCTCCCCCCCGCCCCAGACTGGCTTGCTCTAAACCAGTGCTGCGGGATCAGCTGATGCTTTAATACTGGCCCTGACGACAGCTGGAGGAT
>NW_008676488.1:14834-16186 GCF_000695815.1 Acanthisitta chloris | reverse complement strand
CTCTCTCCCACCGGTTCCGCGTTACCAGCCCAGCTGAGCCCAGAGCCGAGGGGCAACACGGAGCTGCAGAGCTGAAACACGTCGAATTGATTAGTTTTTAATGTAAAAACCGCAATACAAAATCTGTTTTTCCCTCTCTTTGACCGTGTGGAGGGGCTGGGTCAGCCTCAGCTGCTCCTCTGTGCCGTGGGGAATCCTCTTCTAGGGATTCGGCTCCTTAAGCACCACAATTGCTTAAGGAGTTGGCGTAATTCTTTGGGATTCTGACGCTTTTGTAGCCTCAGGACGGTGGCAGTGTGGGGACTACACTGCTCTGAAATAGGAAGCAGTATAATGGGAAGAGCTTTGGGCACCTTTAATTCCATCAGATGGAGCTGAAGATGGAGAATTTGTGTACAAATATGAACTCAGAAGTTTGTCTTTTTGTAACAGTTTGAGTTTGCCTTTAATAACAGAGCCTCAGGCAATAACTGTGCCCAGTCTGGGGCTAATGAGTGCAGGTGACATCTCTGTCACCTCACCCAGGCAGTGGCAGCACCTCAGGCTGGTAACAGCTGGATCCCCTCCCTCCATCCCCTCTCCAGCTGTTCTCTCCTGGCTTTACTGAAACTCCTGGAACCCCCCAAACAGCCAAACCTTTCTGCATGTTTGTTAATTCTCTGCCAAGTGTCCAACCCCAGCTGAGCCAAAGGAACTTCCACCTTGTCCCTGGAGTGATGTGAATTGCCCAATCTGTAGTTTTCCAAGAGGAAAACAGAATTTTAAGTAAGAAAACCCAAAGAATGTGTTAATTCTTTTAGACTCAAAGTGGGGCAAAACCTCCAAGGAGCCTGACTGGTTCTTTTCATGCCCAAAGCCTTTTGGTTGCTGTTGTCCTTGTGAATGGCGATCCCAGAATCATGGAATGGTTTGGGTTGGAAGGACCTTAAAGACCATCCAAATCCACCCCCTGCCATGGGCAGGGACACCTTCCACCAGCCCAGGTGGCTCCAAGTCCTGTCCAGCCTGGCCTGGAACACTCTCAGGGATGGAGCAGCCACAGCTGCTCTGGGCAACCTGTGCCAGTGCCTCAGCACCTCCCAGGGAATGATTTATCCCCAGTCAAGGAACAAGACAAGGTGGAGTTCCCTGTGCCCTGTACAAATCCAGTTTCTGTTTGTTTGGGAGTGTGTTTGTCTTGGCTTTGTGTAAACTACTTGTGATCTGTGTTGTCACTTAACTCTGATCTTGTCTCTTTTCCCTTCCTGCCTGCTGCTGCTTTCATTCTGTAGTATTGGTATTTGCCATTCATTTCACCTTCTGCCTCTCTGCATCTCATGGTAGGTGACAGGACCTTAGTCCCAGCTCTGTAG
>NW_008676488.1:8153-14815 GCF_000695815.1 Acanthisitta chloris | reverse complement strand
GCAGGAATCAGTGCTGTGGTTTGTTTGTTCCCCAAAACACTTCTTTTGGAGGGTTTTGCTCTTCAGCCTGTAGTGACTGTGTTAGTCACTGGTCTGGCTCAGTGGCTCCCAAAAAATGCTCTGTGACATCAGTTCAGGGTGAGGATTGAAGGTGGTGGCTGAGAGAGGAGAACTTTTCCCTCAAATTTTCTGCAAATCTGACAGCTGCAAAGAAAACCTGAGTGACTTGAGTCCTGGCCAGGCACAAAGTGAGTGTGCACAGCACCTGTGTGCTGAGCTGGCCTGGGATCCTCCTCCGGGATCCTCCTCGCTGATCCTCCTCTGGGTCTGAGGAGCTGATTTTAATCCATGAAGCAATTTCTGTGCCCAGAGAACTGTCTAGGGACCAGCTGAGTCTCTTTTCTTGGTACAGAGTGTAATAAGTCCCTGACTGGAACAGCATTTTTGGCCTGTGGAAGGAGCAGAACTGGAGCCCAACGAGCACTACCTGTTTGCAATGTGTTAATGAGACAGAAGTTTGAGCCAGAGCTCACCTCTAGGTCGTGGCTGAGGTAAAGTCAGGCACCTCCAGCCATCCAGGAGGTGCTGTCTCTCCCTCCCAGAATCCCAGACTGGTTTGGAAGGGACCTGAGAGCCCATCCAGTCCCAGCCCTGCCGTGGGCAGGGACACTCCCACTAGCCCAGGTTGCTCCAAGCCCTGCTGTTGCCAGAGTTGGGATCAGCCCTGGTTAGGCACCAGGTTCCTCTGGCCCAGCAGTGTGTGCTGCCCACTCTGTGCCCAGCTGGGCAGGACCTGTGTGTGATGCCCTTTCCTCTCTCACAGAACTCGGAGCTGTTCACGCTGACCTACGGAGCTCTGGTCACTCAGCTCTGCAAGGACTACGAGAACGATGACGACGTCAACAAGCAGCTGGACAAAATGTGAGTGGGGACACATCCATGTGGGATCCAGGATCACAGCAGGCACCTCCATGTGGCTGCTCTGGGAATGAAATCCTGCCAGACTGGTTTGATTTCATACTGACATTTCTCAGGTTTAATTCTCCTCCACTGTCTCCTTTTATCAGTACCTGTTGTCTCCCTAAAGCTGTTGCTCTGGTTCCTTCCCAGGGGGTACAACATTGGGGTTCGGCTCATTGAGGACTTCCTGGCTCGTTCCAACGTTGGGAGGTGCCATGATTTCCGTGAGACTGCAGATGTGATTGCAAAGGTAAAGTCCAGGCACAGCTTTGACAGGTTTGTGGTGGAATATTTGCTACCCATGGGATTGTCCTGAGAGTTTGACTGAGATTTTGGGGAGGAAAAAGAGATTTAGCCCAACTACCAGTGGCTGGTGGAACCTGGGGAAAGGAGAGGTGTTTTCAACCCCCTTCAGTAATCTCACAAAGCTAAAGCTGTGCTGTGACTTCACCTGCTCCTGTTCCCCCTGTCTTTGACACAACAGATTGCATTCAAGATGTACCTTGGAATCACTCCAAGCATCACCAACTGGAGCCCTGGGGGTGACGAGTTCTCCCTGATCTTGGAGAACAACCCCTTGGTGGACTTTGTGGAGCTCCCTGACAACCACTCAACCCTCATCTACTCCAACCTGCTCTGTGGGGTGCTGCGGGGTGCCCTGGAAATGGTGAGCCATATTTCTCTTCCCATGGGATAGGTGTGTGGATAGCCAGGAATCACATGAATCCTGGTCTGTGTTCAGGACTTCTGGGTTTGCTTTGGAGTTAAAATGATTCCCAGAAGAGCAGAGCTGCAGGAGCTGTGCTGCTGTTGTGTGTGTCAGCTGTGAGGCCCAGAGGTGCAGCCTGAGTCCCTTCAGCTCATGACCCACTTGTACCTCCCTAAATTTATGTGAAGCTCCAAAATCCTCACTCTAATTGCTGTGAGTCCTGGTTGGGGATTGACCAGCACAAGAGAACAGGAGGAGTCTCCACTTTAGGAGTGTCTGAAATTTAGGAGTCTGTACAGCCCTGTCTGTCATGTCCTGCCCTCAGAGCCCTTCAGCTGGTGCTCCAGGGTCACTGGGTCCCTGGAGAAGCTGCTGTGTCAGGTGGGTCCCAGCTCCTCTCCTCCCACCCCAGGTGCAGATGGCTGTGGATGTGAAGTTCGTGCAGGACACGCTGAAGGGTGACAGCGTCACGGAAATACGGATGAAGTTCATCAGGAGGATCGAGGACAACCTTCCAACTGGGGAGGAGTGAAGCACAGCCCCATCTCCCTGGGGACTGGAGGGACCAGCTGGGCTTGGCTGTTAGCTTTCCTCACAGGTCCATAGGGATCTCGTGCCCTGCGCACTCAGACTGACTCACTGACTGTTTCAGATGTTGTTTTATTCTTCTACTGTCACTTGCACCCTCTGTAGAAGATGATTGTCAGGTTGGTGTTTATTTCCCAGGTTCATTCTGAAGCTTTTTCATCAGCTGATGTCCTTTTCCTACTGCCTGGGGGTTTCCTGTGCTCAGTTTCCAGTTGTGCCCAGGGTTGTGTGAGAACAGCTGTTCAGACTCCAGGAGAGCTCCAGTCTGATCCCACTTGGATTGCTGTTTGATGGCAGAACTGGAGACCAAGCTACCAGAACCCCCTGATTCCCTGCTAAACCCTGTCCCTCTCTAAATGAGGTGTTTAAAATCCACTGGAGATAAGGTGTAGTGTTTTTGTAGACCAGACTGGCTTCCTGCCTTGGATTCTGAAGTGACTGGTAAATGCAAGCTCCATCCAAAGGGTGTCTGGAGGAGCTGTTGGAGTGTTGGTACCAGTTGGGGCTGCTTTGGTCAGGGAGCTGTGGCACCAGAGAAGATCTGGGAGTCCCTGTGGCCGTTCCACAGTGTCTCTTCCCCAGCAGCCTCCCCACTCCCCCCTCAGGGGAAGGAGGATGTCAAACTGCAGTGGAGCAGAGGAAATACTTTGCATGGAGAATAGGAAAGTGGCTAAAATGGCATTGGTGTTGCAGGGCGGGCACAGCCCAGGGCTGCATGGCAAGTCAGAGTGGGAACCAGCTCAGGCTGAGGCCTGGGAGGTGCTAAATGCCTTTCAGACTCTGTGCTGCTGTGGGGTGTGTAAATGCTGTGTGGTGTGGAGGTGGTGCCTGGGTTTGCTCCCGCAGAGGGTCAGGCTGCAGCCACTTTTCCCCTGTTACCTGCCTGGTGAGCTGGGGCAGCCTGTGGGACTGGCAGCATAAACACACAAGGTAGATGAGATAACAAAAAGCAAGAGATTGAAAAATTAGCTTCTTCTGCCACCCAGGGCCAGGAAGCACAGTCATATGTTCAGGTCCCAAATCACTTTACGTAGCATGAAGGCACAGCCCCACAGAGGTCAGGGGGAACTGGTACCTGTGTGGGTCAGTGCCTGAGTGTAAGGTGAGAGGGAATGAGCTGCTGTGTGTGCTGCTCTTCCTTTAGCTTCTCTGGATGGACATTGGGTTATCTGGGCCTGGATGGCTCACCCTGCCCCTTTCCTGGCCCGGGGGAGCTCCTTTGGATGCCGTGTGTGACCCTGAGGGATGGCTAGTCACCCCGGGAGCACTTAGAGAGCCATGTCAGCAGGCCAGTGTCTGGGGGGTGTTGGGGACAGGAATGACTCACACTCAGTTCAGAACTCCAGGGCATCCCTTGTTTCTCGTTGCTGACCGTTCCAAGTCATTCTAAAACTGCATTTTAGGAGCAATTGCATTAAAAGAGTCCTGGTGTCAGCTCTTGGGTCTGCTCTTGGCTGTGTTCTGGTGGTGGGTGCTGCCTGGGGCTGTCAGGGTGACAGCAGCTCCTCCCCAGGAATCCCTGGCTGCCAGCACTCCTGCAGGCTGCCCAGTATGCCAGGCACGGAGGGACTGTGGCTGGGAGTGGCACTGGGGCCAGCAGACACAGTGTTTGCTGTGGGGTTTGCTGTCGTTTGGGGACTGGCCTTGCTGCCCTCTGTGCTCAGTGGCCAGGACTCCCTGGGGTGGCCACTGCAGAGCTGAGACACTTTGTGGGCATTCAGAGTGGCAAAAAATCACCTCGGCAGGCATCTCTGCTCCCCCCCCGTGCCAGCTCAGTGCTGCTCCCTGGCTGGCATTGGAGTGCTGAGACAAGGAACAGCAACGGCTGCTTTCCAGGAGCAAGAGTTCTGCTTCCCTTGCCCAGGTAAGCACTCCCCAGGAGCTCTGCCCCGTGCCCATGGGCATCTCTTGCTCCAGGGTCACCCTACAGCCTGGCTGAGCCCCAGGAACTGAGCACCCAGGGCTGTGCCTCGGCTGCTGCCAGCCTCAAGGACAGGGCAGTGGCAGCTTTTCCCATGGAGTCTGGCTGGAGGTGGCGAGCATCCCGTGCAGCAGGAGCCAGGATGGCCCCTAACAGCACACAGGTCCTGCCACCGCTCTCCGAGGGTCTGGGGGAGCAGGGTCCTATGCCCTCCCCCTGCAGGGAGTGTACCCCAGACTCCTGCTCCCAGCCCCTGGGGAGCTGCAGCAATTTGCTGGGGCGACTGGGTCAAAACCAGCCCAGACCTTCTGGAAGAAACACAAAGCAGAAATTGCATTAAGTAAATTAAAACTGTCTACTACCGCGCGGCTCGCTGCAGACGGGGGAGAATATGCAAAGAGCTCTGCTTGAAACCTACTAAATATTACCATGTGGTGTTTATAGGAAACAAATGGGGAAGGCATCTGCATCAATAAACCCCAACGTGGCTGGGCTTGGAGCGGAGCCTCTCCGCGGCTCTCGGTTATTGAATACCCGGCGCTTTCATGTGGTGCCAGCCCTGACCCCTGACACATACCGCGGAGGGGAAAGTTGACTTGTGGGAATAATAGACATTCCTGGTGAGCGATTTAACCTGGCAGGAAAAGAGGCGACTTCAGCCTCTCACATCCCTGCGTGGTATTGGAGATGACAATAGTAACGAGGCTAGGAGGGACGCGGGTGGGAGAGCTGCGGCACCCCAGTGCTGGGGGAGCCCACGCTGTGCCCGGCCCTGTGTGCCCAGCCCGGTGTGCCCCCTCTGTGCCCTCAGCCAGCCCAAGCACCCTGCGCTGGCAGCAGATGGGCCCTGTAACCCCCACCCCCTGTCACAGCAGCAGATGGGCCCTGTATCCCCCACGTCCCGGCCCCATCCTGGGCTCCCACATCAACAGGATGCAGGAGCTGTAGTTGCAGTGGTGCCTGTGGAGGTGGAAGGAGCTTTTCCAGTTCTTGCACTCCTCCACACTGTTCCCTCCTGCAGGAAAGTGGGACATTGGCTGCTGTCCTGATGGAGAGCCCTGGCAGGAGCTGAAGTCCGTGTGTGACTTGGGGTGCAGTGCAAGGGTTTAAAGCGGTTCATGTCCCCAGCGTGGGGACAGCCTGGCCGCCCCTGCTGGGGTTTGGGGCTGCCACCCTGCTCTACCCACACAGCCTGGGGCAGCAGGGCTGGCAGCGAGCCCAGCCACGCTCCGCACTGCCCCGAGCCTGCAGCACCCTCACCCCACTCCCACACCATCCTGGAGCTGAGCAATCCTTTCTCCTCTCACCAGTGGGAAGCAGAGCTCCCGGCCTTGCTCCTGCCACCCAAACCAGGGCAGGTGGCAGCCCTGGGCACCATCTCCTCGCAGACCCCACGGCCCAGCACCCTCTGAAGGGGCAGGGACGGTGCTGGGAGAGGATCCTGGATGGGACAGGGGGATCTTTCCGGGAGGGAGTGTTTCCGGGCTGGTGTCCTCACTGCTGGGGCAGCTCCCACAGCTTTCAGCCAGATGTGCCTGGCCTGGGCCGGGCGAAGGACGTGTGACCCGCGGGGCTCGAGCTCTGGGGACAGGGCTGCTCTCGGGGCTGGCTGCCCTCAGCAGCCAAGGTGTGGGCAGAGCTGGCAGGGATGGGCTGGCACAGCCCCAGCCCCTCAGGGGGCTCTGGCCCCATGTCCCTGAGCACCCACCACAGCCAGGCGTGATCCATCCCACCAGGACTCCCAGCTCTGGCTGAGCATCAACCTGTGCTTGGCACCATGTGGGTACCAAGCCCATGGGACCAGGTTCTCTGCCTGACATCAGTCTGGCAAGTTTGGGTACCTGGATGTGTTTATAACCCTTCCTGGGCCCCTGGGGTGGCTGTGACACGTGTTCAGCTGCCCTGGAAGTCCAGGCAGCTCTCAAAATGCTCTCCCAAGGCTCAGCCACACTGCAGCCCCCTGCCCCGGCCCAAATGCAGTTTCCAGAGCTGGGAATGCTGCTGGCAGCAGTGCCAGGCCAGACCAGCCCTTTGGCGATGCTCCTTGGCACCTGCCCTTCCACAGCATCCTTTGCCAGCACGAGGAGGAGGAGGAGGTGTCTGCAGTTCCTCCCTCGGGCCAGGGGACACAGCAGCTCTGCTTGGAGCTGTGCCACGTTCTGGTGGCGTTTGGTATTTGGGGGGACGGGAAGGAAGCTCCATTGTTCCTCTTTTATTGTTTTGTGTTTCCTAAGCAGGACAGGCACCCTCCTCCCACACTCTGCCCGGCTGCAGAGCTGGTCCAGCCCTGTGAGAGCCAACGCTGAGTGCTGGGTGGAATGCAGGGGGAAACATCCCCAGTCCCAGCACGGACTGGCCCTGGCAGCACGTGCAGGGATGAGGATTGGCTGGGGCAGGGACAGGATTCCTCTCAGTGTTCCCCTGCTCCTGGGTGGGTCTGTACTCCTGGATCTCCGTGGGGCTTTGTTCCTGTACGTGCTCATT
>NW_008676488.1:7180-8121 GCF_000695815.1 Acanthisitta chloris | reverse complement strand
ATGATTTGAAAGCTTCCACACCAGCATTGCCATCGCACGCACGGTACCAACCAGGGGCTACTCCAGAACCCTCAGCACACAGCCCATGCCTCATCTCACCCCATCCTCTGTTCCATCCCAGCCTGTCCCCACTGTGGTGAGCAGCTGGACAGGACAGAACCAGACTCCTGGATAACAGGGGTGGCTGCAGTCAAGGCTTCCAAGTGGGTCAGTTAATAGAGAGAGGAAAAAACAATTTGAGGATGTAAACCCAATCCCCTCTCCAGACATTCATCCCACTCCAGGACCCCCTTGGCATCTCCCTGCCCATCACTTGCAGGCACAGGAGCTGACTCGGGAAAGTGCCAGAACAATGTCTCTTTTTCCAGCAAAAAAATACTGATTTTATTTCAATTAGCACTAGCACTGGCATCCAAGAGCTGATGGAGAAGCTGCCAGGCACAGGGTCGGCCCTGTCCTAGGCTGTGGCTCCGTGTCCCTGACCCCTGGAGGGCACTGAGCCCCCATGGGCACCGCGTGCCCCGGCTGGAGCCAGCGCCTGCCCCGGGGCTGGGCACAGCACTGTGGCCTCTTGCCCAAGCTCCCAGCCCAGGCTGTCACTGCTCCCCAGGCCCCGCAGCGATGAGCCATTGCTGGGAAGGCACTTGAGCAAGATGCCACCGAGGAGCTGGAGGGTGTCCCCTGCCGAGGGGAGAAATTCAGCGGCTTCCTCGAGCACGGAACACCGAAACAACCTGGTGGGACCTTTGCTTGCCCAGTGCTGAGGAGCTTGGAGGGGACAAAAAGGCAACAGGGCTGCCCTGGGCTCCTGCATTACCTGGGATGCTGCATCCCCGTGCCCCACGTTCCTGCATCCTCCAAGCTCCTGCATCCTCCAAGCTCCTGCAACCCCTTACCCCAGGCTCCAGCATCCCTCTGCCCCACACCCCAGCACCCCCCAC
>NW_008676488.1:0-7164 GCF_000695815.1 Acanthisitta chloris | reverse complement strand
CACTCCAGCATCCCCCAGGCTCCAGCATCCCTCTGCCCCTCACTCCAGCATCCCCCAGGCTCCAGCATCCCTCTGCCCCACACTCCTGGGTGCTGTGCCATGGGTGCCCTGGGCAGGAGCTGGGGAGCAGAGCGTTAACCGGGACAGCCCAGGAATGAGGAAGCCGGAGCGGGTACCGTAGTGGAAAGGGCTTGGCACAGGCTGTGGAAAATGGAGGCCTAGAGAAATGTGACAGCAGGCTGGCCTGGCCGGCAGTACCACACAGGCGTAGTTAAGCCTTCAAGCCTGCCATTGTTCTCCCCTAATTATTCCCACTCCCTGAGTATTACACCCCATAATTCAGGAAAGCTGAGTAATGGAAGAAACAACAGCAATTTTAATCTCTCAGTACCGGTGGTCTCCACCAAAAAAATGCTTTCAAGAGCTCTGCGGTTGCGACTTCCTCGGTTTAGTGGGCAGCACAGGGGAGGGGGAGTGTGGCCACCAGCGCATGGCCGAGGCTGAGGGTGAGAGGTGAGTGGGGATGGGACTGGGACCTCGCCCCGGGTGGTGGGAGAGGAGCAGGAGGAACAGGCTGGGTACTGGGAGCATCCCCACCAGGCTGGCACTGGGGTGATGTTGGCTGCAGGGTGGGGCAGCCCCTCGTCCCCTCACTGGGGAGCAGCAGAGCCAGGCAAGGCACCAGCCTTGCACCACTGGCACTGCATCTTCTGCTCTCAGCTAAACCACAGAGAACTGGGCATTGCATTTTGGTCAAAACATGTTTTCTTTCCTGGGAATTGGCTTTCAGGAAAGGAAATTCTGATGTCCCTAGAAATGCTCTTGCTTTTTGACAAAAGCCGCTGTGGGTTTGCTCCCTGAGGACAAGTTTTGGGAAAAATCATTTCCACTCCTGCAAGGAATGAGACCAGGAGTCAGCACTGGCAGCACTAGTGCTCTGGAGGAGCCCATGCAGGCAGGAGGGACCCTCAGTCCTGCCTGTGCCCCCCTCTGCCCACTCCAGCACCCCTGGCCACATCCAGGCACCTGCAGCATCCCACCAGCCCTGCCCCCACCTGGCTCTGAGCATGAGTAATGTGAGTGGTGGGTCAAAACGAGCCTGGTTTAGCATCATCTGCCCCTCAGATCTTGGGCAGCAGGAGGAAGACAGACAGCAGTGCTCACAATGGGGCCAGAACCTGTGCACTGAGCTGGGAGCACCCTCAGGCGCATCCCTCGAGGCTGGGGCATCCACCAGCCTCTTGGCATAGGCCATCCATCCATCCATCCCTCCCTCCATCCATCCCTCCACCCATCCATCCCTCCATCCATCCCTCCATCCATCCATCCATCCATCCAACCATCCATCAATCCCTCCATCCATCCACCCATCCATCCATCCATGCTTAACTCCAAGCTGCAGTAAAAGCACTAAACCAAACCAGGTCTGCCCTGCCTTGGCTTCCTGCAGGCACAGTGCTCACCTGCTGCAAACTACACCAACCATTTGAAGTGTTAGCAGTAGCAATGCTCAGGCCAAATAGCCAGTGAAGCCATGGAGTCAGTGAGCTGCTGCACTGAGGAGCTCATCACAGCCACACAGGGATCATCCAGAGCTGAGGGGAGAGCACTAGTGGTTTTGAGACACAGTTCAGCACCACTCCTCAGCAGCTGCTCTAAGGTTTGGCTGCAGGATGCTCAGGTCCCTGTTCCATTTAGCAAACAACTGGAGGTCACATCCCTCTCCCAGGTACAAACCAGGGCTATGCCTCTACCCGGGAGCAACATGAGGAGACCCCAGCCCTGGGGGGACAGGTCATCCTGGAGCCACTCGTGAGGTTTAACCCTAATGACACACAGCTGGCCCTGCTACATCCCCGAGCGCTGCCCGAGGTGCCCGGGCAGGGCAGGAGAGGTGGGACAGGGTGGCCTGGAGGTGATGGTGGTGGTGCTGCCTCTGTGTGGTCTGAGCCATCTGGATGCACTTACAGCAGCGCTGCAGCAATTGCGAGAGATCAAAACTCTTCAGGCCAACCTTGATTCCCCATGCATTTTTTGCATTTTTGAGGACTCGAGTCTATAACCTGACAGCAGGGAGGGGTGTTGCCTGCACAGCCCCGGAGCCTGCCAGACTCCAGGAGTGATGGCTGGGCTGCCCTGGCATCCCTGCCAGATCCCTGGGAGCTGAGAATGACCCCAAGGAAACTCTGCTGGGCCCTCTGTCCATACCCAGCACTCAGAGCCAGCAGTGGTGGGGGTCGAATCCCTGCGCGAGGCCCTGCTGAGACCCTGCTCACCCCAGGGCTCCTGCTCACAGTGACTGAGGGGAATTCCAGGTCTCCCCATCCCTGGGGAGATGCCACGGAGGAACTGACACCCACACCTCAGGAATTACATGGTCCCTTCCATCCACACCTCCCTTCTAGGCCTTCCCATCCCCTTGGAAGCTCAGGTTGGGAAACTTCCTCAGCAGCCAGGGTGGGGCACAAAGGGTTTGAGATCAGGACAGGTGGGACTGGGCTGTGCTGTGCTGCTCCCACCTCACTGCTGTGCCTGGGAATGGCCAGGGCATCGCTGCTGCACTGGGCACACTGGAGCTCCACTGTGTCCTCTGCAGCAGAGATTCTCCTGGAGCCCATAAGGAAGAGCATGGTGAGGCAGGGTGTGCCCCTGCAGCACCGTGGCCCTGAACAAAAGCTCCTCTGGGAGGTGACAGCCCCAGTACTTAGTCACTAGCTCTTTCCTTATGCTGGGGCAAAGGAGAGGTCACAGGGAAGGGAGAGGGGGCACGAGGGCCCTGGAGGGGGCTCAGGAGTGTCAGAGGGCACAGGGGAGGCAGCTCCTGCTCCCATGCCAGTCCTGCCCATGCTGACTGACTGGTTCAGTCATTAGTGGGAGTGAGGCTCATTTGGCTTTTCCCTTCTCTGCCTGGAAAGGGGCCACTTACTGTTTTACAACTAAAATAACAAATTATTTCATAGAGGCTGGAGCTGCTGGGAGCTCTCAGTGCAGAGCCAGGGCAGGCACAGCCCCCCGTGCCCCCTCCCCACAGGCCGTGACCGTGCCCAAACTGTGCCCACATGGAGCACAGCTCCCACTGGCACAGGCAAGAGGGGCACAAGGGATGGAAAAGGAGGAAGGGGAGCAGCAAGGACAGGGCAGCCCTGTTGGTGCCCTGTGAGCATCAACACGTCCCTGTTGATGCTTACCCCGCCATGGGGGCTCTATCCAGCGGTGCTGCCCAGGGACCCCCAGCCCACAGTCAGCTCTCCAGGGGTGCAGGCTCTGTGCTGCTCTGGCCCCCCAGGCTGGCATCCACATCCTGCAACCCTGCCCAGTGATGCCACGTCCCGAGCACTCAGCTTCCTCTGGGAAAGGGATGCTGAGCTGTGCCCTAGCTTCCTCTCCTGGGGAAGGTGATGGGAACCAGCCCTGCTCCCTGTTCCCTTTTCCCTGCTCCCTGCCCTGCCCTCCAGAGCTGCCCACGCACTGTCTGACCTCACAGACGGATCTTGGGGTGCCCCCGGGTGCAGCACCCACCAAGCAGGGCCCCCTGTGCCACTTTCTCAGGGCAACCTGCTGACAGCCCCAACAATAGTGAGGCTGATGAACCCCTAAAGCCACACATGGCCTTCCCTGGCTGTGCCTGGTTCTGAGGGGTGAATGGGGCTGGAGGAGCCAAGCCAGGGGTGCTAGGAGCCCACCAGGACCTGGACTGGTGCTGGTTCTCCACCAGCCTGCCCTCCTGGGGGAATGACCCCCGTAAAATGAAGCAGCAGCTGTTTGGTGGATAATAAAACGTTGGATTTTTTTCCTATTTTACGACTAGTTTACTGCATAAATGTTTCAGTAGCTCAGCAGAGAACTGGGGAAGCAAACCTCTGTGTGTCCTGGGCAGCTCCCTCATCCCATGGGATGGGTCCCCAGCACTCATGGGAGCACTCACCTGGGTGCAGGAACAGCATGGGGAGGAGGGTGACAGCAGCCAGGTGAATCTGCTCCTGACAGCTCCTCTCCTGAGCCACCCTCCTCCAGGCACAGCTGGGTGACCCCAGACTGGGACGGAGCAGCCCCTGGGACACAGGGACTCCGCTCGCCCTCTGCTCTGGAGGCAGATTTACTAGCTCATAGCCAGGGGTGTTTATGGTGGGCTGGAATGTGCGTCCCCAGCACGTGATGAATTTACAACGTGCCAACGAGTGGATTTATTCCTGCTCCACTGTCAGGGAATTAATCACAGCAGCCACGGAGAGGCTGGAGGTGCAGGTGGGGAGAGGTGCCTGGAGAGGGAGGCGGCAGGGGCATGTGGGGCACAATGGGCATCGTGGGGATAGTCCTGGATCTGGTTGTGTTAAGCTGCAGTGAGCTCCAGGGCTGTCTCCTCAGCACTCCTGGGAAGGGCTGGGGAAAGGGTTAGCCTCCAACTTCCAATTCCACATGCCATTTCCAAACAGAGGTCTGGGGGCCACCAGCTCCCACCTGGGCTGGTGCTCTGCAGGCAAGGGAGCCCTGGAAACCGTAGGTGAGTGCAGTTTTTCCATGCATATGTATATAGGAGCCGAGTCAGCTGCCAAAGTAAATACAACCCTTCCCTTTCCAAAAATGTCCTCCAGGAATTGTAAAGGATCCTGGAGCAAGAATTCTGTCTCAGATCCTTTTTGCTTTCTATTGGGGGAAGTGTATAAAACCCACTTCGATTCAGCCTGAGCAAAGGCAACGTGCTGAGAGTGGGTTTTTATGACATGCACCAAAGGTGCTGGGAGCTGGAGCCACGGCCATGTGTACCCTGGGCAGGGCTCACACAGGAAAACAATCCCAGTAAAGAGCTTTACAGCCACCGAGGAATGTGGACCCTCCACCAGCCCAGCCGAGGCTTGCAAAGCTAATTGCTTTGGGATTTGCTCTTTGGGGGGGTCGAGTCTCCATGGTTGCTGCCTCAGAGGGTCCCAGCTGCCCTTGCGGTTCATTAGGATGCTAAGCGGGGAACTGGAGATGCTTTTAGGAGGCTGCAGCGGTTGTGGGGTAAGGGAGGGAGCCCTGTGGTTCCCAACTGCAGCTCTGCTTCTCCCCTTACAGCCAGGGACCCTTGCTGCCCTTGCACTCTGATCCCAGCGGGAACATTCCCGTCCAGACAACCCACTGGGACCTATCCCAGGCTGAACCCCCAGGTGGGAACCCAGGGATGCTTCCTGGGGCTGATGCACCCTCGTGTCTGGGGGCGAGGGCAGCCTGTCCCGCCAGGCCCCGGCTGGCCGCGTGTTTTCTTAACTGATCTTTTCTTGCTCGTTTAAGTGACTTTGGAAAATGGGATTTTGGCTCTTAAATCGTTCAGGGGCTTTTGAAAATTTGACTCTAAATACTTTCCGAAGTGCATTTGTATGAAGTAATTCTCTCCAACCTCCCACAGTGGTAGTCAGATTGCATTTAATCCATCACTGAACGTTCCCGAAGGCTGGGATCTGGCACTGTGCTCCACACGGAGCTGTGGCTCGCCCCGTGTCGTGCCGGCACCACCACTCCCTGCCCGGAGTCCTCCTGCCTGGAGCACCTCTCACCTGTATGCCACCACCAGCACAGCCTCCCAGCCCTCGTCGCTGCCCTGGGCCACGGCAGCGCACCCCAGCTCTGTTCAGCCCTGCCGGCCCAGCCCCAGGCCCCCTCCCACCCCCAGGGCACATTTTCCTGCTCAGCACCAAGGGCTGGTTTTCCGAGCACAATTACCCGTCTTGTGGAAACATGGAAACGATATTCCAATGCACAGGGCTGATTCGATTACGTCCGTGACCCACCGAAATTAAGTTAAGGCATTTTTCAGCCCCAGATTGAATTATGTCTCCTCCCTCTCTCGTTCCTCCTTCGTGGAGCAGTGGGACGGCTGCGATGGGGATTTGGGGGCAGCGAGGCTGGGACCCCATGAGCAGCCCCATGCTGCAGCAGTGCCCAGTGCTGCTGTGGCACTACTGGGGCTCACACATGGCTCTGGCAGGGCCAGCACAATGCTGGGGACACGCTGGAGCCCTGGCACGGCAGCGGGCACAGGGCTGCCAGGGGATAGAGGCAGTGGAGCTGCTAAATCTCACACTAAGCCTGGCTTCCCTCTCCCACTGGGAAGGAGAGCACTCAGCACTCAGCAGCAGCTCAGCACAGTGCTGAGAGATATCACTTGTTTAGCTCCAATAAGTGAATTTTAAGGAGGATGAGTTACACAGAGTTATGACACTGAGAGAGGATGAGCACAATGAGCTGGGCTTGCTGCAGCCTCGGGTCACAAGCTTTGAGCTCACACCTGAATACATTTTGGGCTGGAATAGAGTTCATTTCATAGCAATTTTCCCAGTAGCTAATACAGTGCTGGGTTTTGCCTCAGTATGAGAAGAATATTGATAACACACTGATGGTTTGGGTGTTGCTCAGTGATATTTATCCAAATCCTATCCAGGATGCCAGAGCAGGTGCAGCAGCAGCCAAACCAGAGGACTGGGAGGCTGCAATTAGCAGCAGAATCTTTAGCTGCACATGATAAAGCAGTTAATGGGGAGGCTGCAAGTAGCAGCAGAATCTTCAGCTGCACATGATAAAGCAGTTAATGATCACCTGCAGGGACAGAGAGAGAGAACTCAGTGAGGGCTTAGAATACCTCAGACCAAAACTGACCATTGCTGGGCAACAGGCAGGAGCCAATGCATGGCCAGCCACAGCCAGGATGGCACGACACAGCCCAGGGATGCACCCAAGGCTCCATCCAGGTGAAGGACCAGGCAGGGGGTCTCAGAGGAGCCGGTGTGGGGGCGATGACAGGCAGGAGAGGCTGCACAGAGCAAGGCTGCAGCTGATGGTTTGCTCTGTGGGACAGAGGAATGTCTGTGCTGGCTAATGAGCCTGTGAGCAGAGGAAATGCTTTGCCAGTGAGAGCTCTGGTTAAACAAGGCTGGTCTGCTTCTGTGGGAGCCACCGTGCTGGTGGAGGCCTCTCCACGCTCTGCCCCGTGCCAAGAGACTGCAGGTGGGACAAGGATGTGGGCAGGAGAGCTGGTACTGCCAGGACACGGTGGCTGCAGGGCTGGAACAGTAGCAGAGCAGTTGCTGCCAGCAGCCACCCGCTGGGGCTGCGGTCCCGAGCAGCGGTGACCGTGTGCCGTGCTTCATTCGGGGCCGTCCCGAGCTGCTCCCCGCGGCCGGTGGTAGG
>NW_008676487.1:0-1135 GCF_000695815.1 Acanthisitta chloris | reverse complement strand
GCCCCAGGTGATGCCCATGGGGGCACCATTACCCCCCACCTACCCACTCAACACCCATGGGACATCCATCATCCCAAGACACCCATCACCCCATCACCCCATCTCATGCCCATGGGGTACCCATCACCCCACCCCCCTACTGCCCCAGGTGATGCCCATGTGGGCACCCATTAGCCCCCACCTACCCACCCAACATTCATGGAACATCCATCACCACCCACCTACCCACCCAAAATCCACAGGACATCCATCACCCCACACTCCATCTGATGCCCATGAGGGCACCCATCACCCCATCACCCCACACCCCTATTGCCCCAGATGATGCCCATGGGGGCATCATCACCACCCACCTACTCACCCAACACCCATGGGACATCCATCACCCCACACCTACCCGCCCAACATCCATGGGACATCCATCACCCCAAGACATCCATCACCCCATCTGATGCCCACGTGGCACCCAGTGCCCACCCCAGTGCCCGGTGCTCACGTGAGGCCGAGGGTGAAGTGGAAGCGCTGGCGGAGGCCGCGGAAGGTGAGGAAGGAGCGTGGGGGGAAGCTCCGAGTGCTCATGGTGCAGAAAGGTTTCTCGTAGTGCCCAGGGGGGCACTGGCACCGGAACCCCCCGACCAGCAGGTTCAGACAGGTACCCCCATTGCGGCACACCCCGGGGGCACAGCGACCAGCCCGGGCACTCAGCTCACAGTGCTCCCCTGTGGGACATCCAGAGGGCACTGAGCACCCCAAAATGGGGTGGGGGTTCCATCTCCCCCCATTAACCCCAGTGGTCCCCTGTGGGGCACCCCCAGAAATGGGGTGGGGGTTCCATCTTGCCCCAGTAACTCCAGTGCTTGCTCCCTGTGGGACACCCACATGGCACTCAGCACCCCAAAACTGGTATGGGGGTTCCATTCCCCCCAGTAACCTCAGTGCTCCCCTGTGGGACACCCCCAAAACTGGGGTGGGGGTTCCATCTCCCCCCATTAACCCCAGTGCTCCCCTGTAGGACACCCAGAGGGCACTCAGCACCCCAAACTGGGCTGGGGGTTCCATCTCCCCCCATTAACCCCTGTGGGATACCCAGTGGGCACGCAGCAACCCCAAACTGGGGTGGGGGTTCCATCTCCCC
>NW_008676486.1:0-764 GCF_000695815.1 Acanthisitta chloris | reverse complement strand
TGTTTGTTCTCACGTGAGGTGTGTCAAAATCTTATATTCTTGTTAAAGTTTAGCAGCCTAAATCATAAGCCACCACTGTGATTGACCACTGTGATGGGATTTGATTGCAGCAGCACCAATAATTGTTTGTTAGGTCAAGTCTAGAACACTAATTGTTCTAATTTGAGCAAATCATAATCTAATAATGTTATCTAAATTACATATTATGTAAATATCAGTAGGCATATGTCCACATAGGTAGATTGCATATTATTTACAGTAAGCAGTTCTATCCACAAAATACTGCTGCAATCCCACAACAGTGTTGTGTGGTGTGCCCACATAACTGCAATGTTATGGAACTGTCACAGCCTGTGCCACATAATTATACAGCTGTTCCACATGAACAAAATACAGAGAAAAATGCAATAGAGGGTTCAAAAAGTAGAAAATGGAATAAAATGTATCTCTAATGCAGAAAGCAGTACTATACAGGCAATGAAATAACAATGTGGTTTGTACATACACATGGTTTGTACATACAGATGGATGTAGAAATTTGGTTTAAAAATCTATATGGGGTCTCTGTTAAAGGTTGAAATGTAAACATACTCCTACTTTTGCACAGTAACTCAGTTGAAAGCTATGAAATCATGATAAAAAGTTAACAGTTGCAATCATTTTTGAAATATTCTAGCAAGCTGAAAGTGGAAAATATTCCCTAAAAATAAAACTTAAAATGATGAAAAAGTTTAGAAAGAGATAATTAGAAGAGGAAAGCATTC
>NW_008676485.1:0-8947 GCF_000695815.1 Acanthisitta chloris | reverse complement strand
GCCAAAAGGGACTGGAACAGTGTTGGAAGATCCAACCCCAAAGGATCCAACCCCGAGAGGACCCAGCCCCAAAAAAGACCCAGCCCCAAAAAAGACCCAGCCCAAAAAAAGACCCAGCCCAAAAAAAGACCCAGCCCAAAAAAAGACCCAGCCCAAAAAAAGACCCAGCCCCAGGAGGATCCAAACCCAACAGCTTCCTACTATTCTCTCCTCAGTGGCTAAATCCCCAGGGAAAGGAGCAGCAGGATTCCAACTGAGCCCTCTGTGTGCCATTTGGATCCCTAAAAGCTGATTTAATTCCCCCTTTTTTTCCCCCTCCCCCAACTTCCAAGGGATTCTACTCACTTTGCCTCGTTGTATCTCCCCTGGAAGAAGGAGAAGAGCCCTCGGATGTAGAAAGCTGCTGCTCGAAGGCAGTGAGAGCTGTGGGCAAAAGCACATGTGGTACCTCAGCACAGCACAGAATCCTGGGAATTGGCCTGAAATTCCCATTGCCAAGCAAAACAGAATGTTTAAGGCATAGTCAGAACTTCTGCCTTGGAAAAAAGTTGCTTATATTGCTTTATTTTTTAAAGACTTCCTCTAAATCCACAGTTCCCAGTCCCAAAGTGGAGAGAGCTGATGGAATTCTCACCTCACAGGAAAGTTATGGTCTGGATTTATCCTTTCCAACAAGCTGTAAAGCTGCAAAGTGGGAGAGGAAAAGGGATAATCAATGTTTCTGACAGCAAAAGCTTTGCTAAGTGTCCATCAATCCAACATGGAGCAAATCACCACAGACACTGAGTGTTACACTGCTTAGCTCTGAGCACAAACACTCCAATATTGGGTGTTTCTATGCTTGTTTGGATCCTAAAATCAAGTTTTATGCAAAATATCCTTTCTCCTTCATAGGATAATTGTATTTAGCTGTGATGTCTGAGCTGTTCAACACCCAGGGAAATGCTGTTGTGGGATTGGGTGTTGACTTAAACTCAGAAAACAACTAAAAAATGGTCAATTTTTATTAGAATTGTTGCACTCTAAACTTTTACCCAAGTCCTGTGTGCTTGGGGGCGAAGAACATGGAGAGCCTCTCTATGAGAGAACTGTGAGCACATCCCTGAGGGCTCAGACAGACTCAGGGACATCTCTGAGGGTTCAGAAACAGCTCCCTGAGGGCTCAGACATACTCAGGGACATCCCTGAGGGCTCAGACATGACCCTAAAGGCTCAGACAGACTCAGGAACAGCTCCCTGAGAGCTCAGACAGACTCAGGGACATATCTGGGGGCTCAGGAACAGCTCCTTGAGGGCTCAGGCACACTCAGGGCATCCCTGAGGGCTCAGACTCAGGGACATCTCTGGGGGCTCAAGAACAGCTCCCTGAGGGCTCTGACACACTCAGAAATATCACTGAGGGCTCAGACACACTCAAGAACATCCCTGAGGGCTCAGGAACAGCTCCCTGAGGGCTCAGGCACACTTAGGGACATCCCTGAGGGCTCAGCCACGCTCAGGACATCCCTGAGGGCTCAGCCACAGCTCCCTGAGAGCTCAGCCATGCTCTTCCTGCAGAAATTCCCTGGGGGAAGCAGGATCCCAGCCCAGCAGCAGGTCTCTCCCCCATGCAGGGCCCAGCTCACCTCCTGGTGCCTGTTGCCCTCACGGATGTAGACGCTGGCCAGGTTCGTCACGATGAACGCCCACAGCTCCTGGTGTGTCGTGAGCTAGATGGAACAAGAGACCAACAACACACACCCCTCAGTGTCTCCCCCAGGATTGCTCACCCCACCATCAATCACAGGTTTTAGGTGGATATTCTGGTGTCAAGAACTCCACCTGAGTGTGAACAGCATGGAAACCAATGAAGATGTGAAATGAACACAGATATCTCCAGGTTTCCCTTCCCAACTCCACTGTTCCCATGTAAGAATTGCAAACAGGCCTTGTCCATGCTGAATATCCATAGGGAAGAGGTTGGGAAGATGATCTCACCCTCAGTGCTGTAGTGAATTGTGCTTCAGCGTTGTCCATGCAGTTCACAGAGATGCAGTAGAGCCCCTGGAGGAAAAGAGATTTGTCATTACAACAAGGTGGGAAGGCAAAGGCAGCCCCAAACCCACTGAAATCTTGGGATATTGGCAGAAAAAAACTAACTATAAGGCTTGGTTTTGCTTGGCTCTGGGAAATATAAGGATTTTCCACATATAACCCTTTAAAAGAGTTTGTTCAGGTAGAAAAAAAAGCTTCATTTATCTAAGAAAACCTCTTAAATGTCATGCAAAACTCCAGATTTCCCTCATAAACTTTTCCCCTGGCACAGATCCCACAACACTCCATCTCCAATGGGAACAGTTTGACTTTCTTGTGTTTATTTGGTTTGCTATTATGCTACAAAATTCCTCCCTGGGAGGGTGGTGAGGAGCTGGGATGGAATTCCCAGAGAGGCTGTGGCTGCTCCATCCCTGGGAGTGTTCCAGGCCAGGTTGGATGGGGCTTGGAGCAACCTGGGCTGGTGGAAGGTGTCCCTATCCATGGGAACTGGCAGATCCTTCAGGTCTTCCAACCCAAACCATTCCAGGGTTATACAACATCCATTTCCAAAGGTTTTTAAGCCCCTGCCAGGTGTAAATAACACCAGGGTGAGAACCCAGATCAATGGATGACACAGATCCTGTCACCCCCCAGGAAACCTCTCCCTGTTTGCCTCACTGCATCCTCCTGAGTCCCTGGGGCTGAGCAGGAGATTGGGATTTGGTGTTCCAAGGAACTAACCCCAGGCACTTACCAGGAGCGTGTGGAGCTGTGCAGCATGGTTGGAGAACAGCCTGGGAGACTGCTGGCACAGCTGGCACACTTGGGAGATCTGGTGGGAACACAAAAACAGCATTTCAAGACACTTTTTCCTGCCTTTTATGCCCTAAATCCATTTCCTTGCACTCTACCTGCCCTCAGAGACTGGCTCAAGGATCCCAGTGCAAGGATGTGCCTCCAGCCTGGGAACAGGCACTGCCCCACATTTCAACTGGTTTGGAAACCACTCACAGATCCCTTTGACATGCTCCAAAATTTCCCAGAAAAACTGGAATAAGATCTTCCAGGGAATGTTCTTAGGATGAATTTTATAAGCCAGAAGCAATGACTATTCCTTCAGGAGGAAGGAGAGGGAGGGAGGGAGGAAGGAAGGAAGGAAGGAGAGGCCACTCTGGCATGAATGGAAAGGGAAAAGACTTCACAGTCAAACTGTGAACACCATCAGGAAGGTGTCAGCTGTAGCCATATGATCCCACATGCAATTCCAAAGTGTCCTTAAATTAAGTACTTAAGAGGAGGTGAATTCTATAGCTTGAGCTGTGGTGTCCTGAGCACCACCAAGCCTGGCTGTATCCAGCAGTAGCTCAGCTGGAATTCCCAGGTTTTCAGAGCCATCCAGGCAGGGGAAGGCTGGGATCCCACTCTCACCTCCTGCAGGGCTGTGGCTTTGTGCCCCGTGACGAGCCGACACATGATGATGTGCTCCAGCAGGATCACTTGGAATGATGACAGGATAGGGCTGCAGTCCAGCACTGCAAAACAAGCAAAAAGCACCTCAGGAAGGGAAGTTCCTCCAGGTATTGACCACTCAATTCACTGAGTCACAACAGAACACCCCAAACCAACCACCCAGACTGAAACTAGAGCTAAACTCTTAGTCCTGTCCTGTCTCAGACTGACACTGTCCCAGGAGATGCTCTGTTTTGGGTTAAATCAGCAAAAAACAATGGAATTTGGCAGCCTTTACCAAATTCTAACCCTTCTCCTTACTTTTTAGCTTCTCCAGCTGCATGAGTGCCTTGTCTGTGTACTTCTGGGCCTTCTCCAGGTATCCTGCCTGCATGGAATGCATCACTGTCACCTGCAGGGAGACACAACAAGGACTGCTCACACCTCAGACCTCCCTGCAAAGGATTTCCCAGGGAAGCTGCGGCTGCTCCGGCCCTGGGAGTGTTCCAGGCCAGGCTGGATGGAGCTTGGAGCAACCTGGGCTGGTGGAAGATGTCCCTGCCATGGCAGGGAGTGGGACTGGATGAGTTTTAAGCTCCTTCCAACCCAATCCAGTCTGGGATTAAGATCTGTGGAGAGAGGAGAGGGCTGGGAATCCACACAGCTCCTCAGCTTCCACATTTCTTAACCCACCTTTGGTCTCATTCAGCATTTCAATCACATTCAAGGAGCAATTTGAAGTCCAATTGTCACGACAGTGGTAAAAATAAGCCAATGTGGCTCTGCTTTGAATGAGTTCATCTGATTTCAGTTGAGATGGATGTGAATAAAGTTACATTCCAGTTTCCAAGCTTCTTCCCATCTCTTTCAACACTACCAGCACAACCATGGGTGCTGTGGCAGGATCTAGTGCAGCACAAAGCAGGACATGCTGCAGGATTCATCACTGCTGCCTCCAGTTTTTAATCAGGTTATCATTAATTAGCTAAGTCTTTACACTAAGAGCTCTTACCAGGTAGACCAGCACACACATGTGCTCCTTGGGCAGCCAGTGGAAGAGGTCAGCAGGGTTGCTGGGCAGTATCTCATCATCATGCAGGGTGGAGATGGTCTGGATGCACTGCTGGAGCTGTTTCAGGCAAGGCTTCACACTCTCCAGTTTTTAATCAGGTTATCATTAATTAGCTAAGTCTTTACACTAAGAGCTCTTACCAGGTAGACCAGCACACACATGTGCTCCTTGGGCAGCCAGTGGAAGAGGTCAGCAGGGTTGCTGGGCAGTATCTCATCATCATGCAGGGTGGAGATGGTCTGGATGCACTGCTGGAGCTGTTTCAGGCAAGGCTTCACACTCTTCACCTGGGGTCACATCACATCTGCAGCTCAGGGGCTGGAACTTGCGTTTGGGTAGGAAAACTTGCAAGGTAACACCTAACCCTCCCACTCAGGACATGAGTTCATGCCTCAAGCTCAGCAGTGGTAAAAATAAGCCAATGTGGTTCTGGTTTGTATGAGTTAATCTGATTTTAGTGGAGCTGGATGTTAATAAAGTTACATTTCAGTTTCCATCTAACACCACCAGCACCCACAGTATCACCCCATGGGCTGTGGGTGCTGTCCCAGAGCTGGAGCAGCTTAAAGCTCCAGGCCTGGTGCAGGATTAACAACAATCAGCCCTTCATGTTTGCAGCTGAACACCATAGACACTCAAAATGTGTCCTAAATTACACCCAAACTGTGTTATCTCCACCAACACAACCTAAACCAACACACACCACCATGGGTACAAGAACATCCCAGAAAAACTTTCCTTGAGGAAGAAATTAATGTCATTTCTTCACTCGTTTCACTTGTGATTAAAATCAACAGAAAATCAGTTTCATGACCAAAAAAACAGAGTGAAGGAACAGGAAAATTTTCCCCAAATCCCCTCAGAGCTGGTTTTGGAGGTTTTTCCCAGGGCTCAGTGGGCTCTGGAAGCAGCACAAGTCCCACATACCTGTCCTGCATCCAGGTAGTGAGTGACCTGCAGCACCAGGAAAAACACACGCAGAGATTCCTTCTGGATGGGATTTCCCTGCCAGTTCTCCACGATCTGCCCACACAGGGTCAGCAGGGGATGAACCTCCTGCAGCTTCCTCTCCATCAGGAGCAGCTGGAATGGCAAAGGAGAACTCAGTGGGTTTGGGTTAAACAGCTGAAATATTCAGAGAATCACAGCAGAGCTCACTGGGAGGCACTGGGAAAGGATTCCCAGAGAAACTGTGGCTGCTTCATCCCTGGGAGTGTTCCAGGCCAGGTTGGATAGGGCTTGGAGCAACCTGGGCTGGTGGAAGGTGACCCTGCCCATGGCAGGAGTGGAATTCCATGACCTTCAGGTTCTCCCAACCCAGCCCAGAGTGGGATTTATGCCTGTGGAAGCTCCTGAGAAATTCTCATCAGCTGCAAAGCAGCAAAAAATGTGCTTCTAATTTAGGGCAACTTAAATCTTGTGGCTTTGGGGCTGGAGCAACTCTTCCCACTTGGAATGAGGTCACAGGAGGTCACTAAGTTATCCCAGGGTTGGAGCCAGGCTGGGAGAGCTGGGAATGTTCAGTCTGGAGAAGAGAAGCTCCAGGGAGACCTTAGAACCCCTTCCAGTGCCTGAAGGAGCTCCAGGAGAGCTGCAGAGGGACTTGGGACAAGGGATGGAGGGACAGGACACAGGGAATGGCTTCACCCTGCCAGAGGGATGGGATATTGGGAAGGAATTCCTCCCTGGGAGGTGCTGAGGCACTGGAATGGATTTTCCAGAGCAGCAGTGGCTGCTCCATCCCTGGGAGTGCTCAAGACCAGGAAATAACCTGTTAAAAATGCACATCCAACTCACCATCCCCTGAACAGAGCTCTGAAATCAAACAAAACAATGTTAGGCTCAAAAAAAATGTTGCTGAAACCAAAACAATATATATAAAAAAGGAAGAAAAAACCCCAATTTGCCATTCTCCCTCTCAAAAAAAAAAAAAACAGAGAGAAAACAGTATTAATGGACATTACATAGGAGACATATTTAACAGCTACATGGGATAGATCAATCACAATTCCAACCTCAGGTTTGGCTCTAAGCTTTGGACAGTTCCAGCCACAAAAGTTTCTGAGGTCAAACCAGACAAAACTCAGGTTGAAAAAAGCCTTTCCAGAGTCTTAGAGGACTTTATTGGGTCCCATAGTCTGTGGAAGGTGTCCCTGCCCATGGGAACAAGATGAGCTTTAAGATCCTTCCAAGCCAAACCAGTCCATGATTCCATGAACAGCAAAAGGAAAAAGCTGGAGAAACTCTGGGATCTAGGAGAAGACTCAGAAATGTTGGTTTGCCTCTAAAACCCACAGAGTTTGGATGTGATTTAGTGATTTCTATCTCTCAATCCCACCCAGATCCCTCTCAGTCAGCCCCAGATCCCTCTCCCCAAAAAGCAGAGGAAGCCAAAGCCAGGGAAAAGGCACAGGGCACTCACCTGGTGTACTCTGAGCCCACCACCCGAGCATACTCTGCTCCCACTCCCAGCAGGTCACATGCAGACACTAAGTCTTTCTCCAGGGTATGAAGTTGCTGAAATGGAGAACAAAAAAAATCCAAGAAATTAGTGTTTTCTTCCTGAATCTAATGAAGAAGCTCTCAAAATGTCATTTCCCTGTGCTTTCCACATGCCAAACTGGTGCTTGGTGTGTTTCCTTTCCTTCTCCATTACCAGTGAGAATTGGGGTCAGGATGGGGGAAAGGGTATCCAAGTTCTTTGAGAGGGAACACAGCTATTCTCCAGCCCCTTTTCCCCAGGGACTGTGCTGCAGGGTCACAGATCCTGACCCCAATCACTTACTGCAAGCTGGAAGAGCAGCCTGCAGTGCCAGTAGGGAGTCTGCTGGGAGATCTGGATGGCTTTTCGCAGCAGAGGCTTCGCCGTGTCCACCGAGTTCTGCAAGACAAACAGCCCCAAGTCAGCCCCAAACCAGGATCTTGCAGCTCCAGCACTCACAGCCACCTTGAAATCAGAAGGGTGGGCTTGGAGAACAGGGAACTCAAAGCACGGAAAGCACCAAAACCAAGAGGGTGCTGAGGACTAGCATAGGTTGCCCAAAGAAGCTGTAGCTGCTCCATCCCTGGGAGTGTTTCCAGACCAGGTTAGACTGGGCTTGGATCAACCTGAGCTAGTGGAATGTGTCCCTGCCCATGGCAGGGAGTGGAACTGGATGAGATTTAAGCTCCTTCCAACCCAAACCATTACAGGACTCTAAAACTCTCAGGAAAACCATCCCCTTCCCTCTCTCCCCCCAAATCACCCTCTCTGATGAGCCTAAAGCAACACTATGGCCAAATAATGTTCCTTTGCAGGGCAGAGCTGTGTGGCAATTCCATCACTAACTTCCACAATTAAAAAGGCAAAAAGCTTTTCACAATTACATTTTAATCCTCTGTGTTTCCAACACAGCTCTAAACTTTCCATAAATCACATTACTAATGGAAATACACCAGTCCAAGGCCAAAATTCCATGCAGGCCCAGGCCCATCCCCAGCTCCTGCAGGACCTCACTCACCTCCTGGCAGTAGAGCTCTGACAGCAGACTGGCTGCCTCAAACTTCACATCTTCAAACTGGGGGATCTGGCAGCACAGTTAAGGCAACAACAAACACTGCACGGAAAACAGCTCCAACCTGAGCTCCAAAACCTCTGAACACAAGGAATACCTCAGGAAAGTTGGGACTAGCACCAACCTGAGCTCCAAAAACTCTTAGCACAACAAATAACTCACTGGGTGCAAAACAGAGCTCCAAAAACTTAGCATAAGGAATATCTCACTGTGTGGAAAACAGTACCAGGCTGAGCTCTAAAAACTCTTGGAATACCTCAGGAAAGTTGGGACTAGCACCAGCCTGAGCCTAAAAATCATTCAGCACAAGGAGTACTTCACTGTGTGGAAAACAGCACCAACCTGAGCTCCAAAAAGTCTTGGGAATACCTCAGTAAACCTGGGATTAGGTAGGATCAATGGCCCTTCCAACCCCAACCATTCCGTGGCTCGATGAGAGCATCCCCCAGCGATGCAGTAGACGAAAAGCAGATTTAAAATCCCACTTAACCCCTACCCCCACACCCTGGGGAGGCATTCAGTGAACTCCAAAGGAAATGTTCCGCTCTCAGTGCCCTTCCCACTGCCAGGAAAAGGATACCTGCTGGGATATCAACCACTGCAAGAGAACAGAGGGGATTAGTGTGAGCCCCATACACTAACTCCCTGAGCCCAACACAGCACTTCACTGACCACCCCGAGCCCTGACCACCAGCAGCCCCTGACCACCCTATCCTCTCACCACTACCATCCCTCTGACCACCAGTATTCTTTGAGCACCAGCACCCCCTGATCACCAGCATCCTCTGACCAGCAGCACCCACTGATCATCTGCATCCTCTGACCAGCAGCACCCACTGATCATCAGCACCCCCTG
>NW_008676484.1:73918-79265 GCF_000695815.1 Acanthisitta chloris | reverse complement strand
GCTTCTTAGTCTCTCTACTTCTTCCTTTAGCTCTGCCTCCAGGCACAGCAAATCTTTCACCTGCTCACACCGTACTCAGGTGTGACTCGCACTGCTCTCCGAGGCTGTCTGTGCTCAGTGACCTGAGCAGCTGCATCCTGCACAGGGGGCTCTGTCTGGGGTAAAACACCCCTCCGGGTAGCGGCAGCTCGGGCAGATACCATTGCTGAGTGTAGCTGAGTTGCAGTGGGGAAAAAAAACAAAAACCGAAAGGAAAAAAAAAAAAAAAAAGAAGAAAGCAAAGAAAGCAGGGGGCTGTGCCCTACCTGCACTCACTGCCCGCACTGCCGTGCCCGCTCCACTCGCAGCGTTCCCTGGGGTGGTTTAAATCTCCCGCAACGAGCTCGGTCCCGCCCCGGTCAGCTGTGAGAGCCTCCCGCGAGCAGCCAAGCTCAGCTCCAAAGGGCTCCGAGCAGCAATTCCTGCCCTTTAAATCTCCCACAACAAGCTCGGTCCTGCCCCGGTCAGCTGTGTGAGCCTCCCGCGGGCAGCCGAGCTCAGCTTGTTTCAGTGTGTGCCTGCTGCCTCAAGCCCTATCCCTGCACATCACTGAGAAGAGCTTAGCTCTTTTGTCTTTACAGCCTCAATTCAGGTATTTATACATGTTGAAAATAACCCCCCTGAACTTTCTTGCAGTCCCTTTTCTACTTACATTCAACAACGTATTTTTCTCCATAGGAGTTCCTGGTCTCAGCAGTCAGACTGTTCCAACGTCTGAAGAGGTATTTCTCCATGATGTCTGAATTAACTACTCCTGCCTTAAAGAAACCATGCTCCACAATGCTTACTTTCACTCCAAAATGCTGCATCTCTATCCTAGAAGAAAAAGAAACAGCCAATAATCTCCCTAACCACCCAATAATGGCATAACTCTTAAACATAAGGAAGTTGAAAGTCTGTCACACAAATGAGTATTTGAGATCAATTCTTATCTTCAAATGCCTTAACTATTTTGAGATGTTCAAATTAGCTTCATAGCAGTGTACCTGTCCTATAAAAGCGCATCAATTAACTGACAAAAAAAAAACAGTGTCAGGTAGATTTACAGCCCCCTGTGTGGTTTATGTTGGACTGACGCAAAGGATGCTGCAGTCAACTTCATGTATCATTATAGTAAAACTTTTGACTATTTCAAATAATGTTGCATCATTTTACTTTACAGCAGGAACAGATTATTAATGTTTCTGGGAAAAAGTAAAAGTGAGAAAAAATTTCAATTGGATTAGAACTATATTATCCATCGCATGGTTAAATGATTAAATGACAGTGCAGTAAAAGTTAGTGTGTTTTCTGGTTGCCTGGCTTTGTAATTTTGAGTTGCAATACAACTTCTCTATGGTGAAAATGGCCTCTTTGTCTTGCTGGGCAGCTCGAGGGACACAGGCAGCTAATGTTCTAAATTATGCTTATTTAAACTATGGTTTCTATATCTTTATTTCTTTATATAAGCGCTGATAATTGTTTGAAACGCCCTTTCCTAGTCCTTGTGAAGACTTGACTCACTGGACTGGGTCTTAGCCTTCTAGAGGCAGTACAGCACAACTGGCTTCATTGAGACGTGCTCTACTTAATTTTCTGAAGTTACAAGTAACTTTGGTAATGTGGTTGCTGTCAGAAATCACCTAGGTCAGATTGTGAAGCATTAGAGCAAAATATATGGGGAAGTACAAGTTGCCCAGGAAACTTAGGGTGTCTAGCCATGCTATACTGTTGATTTACTTCCATGTGTGCAGAGGATTCACGTGTCTGAAAGCTGCATGCCAACAACTTGTCTAGGATATGAAAATTTTTCTCAGTGCAGTTTCTTGGTGGGTCTGTTCATAGGACTGCGAACTGAAATTCTAAACAAGTGACCATCATCCTTTTATTTTCCTTTCCCTCTTCAGGCAAGATTTCCAGAGAGAAATCAAGAGGGGCAAACATATAGTCACCCTTCCTTAGAACATCTGGAATCTGGAATGTTGGACTCATGCATGTGTTTCTGGCTACTCACCGTAAAGTGTCAGAGAAAGCTTCCATGCCCCATTTGGACAGACTGTAGCCACCCCCTACAAAAGCCATGAGGCCTTTGGCATTAATTAAATTGACTACTCTTCCCTCGGCTTTTTTCAGAAGTGGCAGAAGCTTGAGTGTGATTTCAATCAATCCCAGCAGACTAACATCCAATACAGAATGAAAGTCTTCCATCCTCAGCCAGTCAGTGGGTGCTACAGGTGCTGTTCCTTCAGCATTGCTCACCAAGCCATAAAGCCCTAAGGGGATTGCAAAACCATTTATTTCAGTATATGGCAATATCTGACCCTGCAGTTTCATATGTGCATTGGGAACCAAGCACACATTCTGCAAAACCTTCAGTGAGAGGAGTATAGTTATCTGGGGTTTGCTTGTATAATCTGCTCTGTACACCTGGTAAAATTTGCTGAAGGCTTTAGGCAATGACTCTAAAAGACAATGGGTAAAGTATTAAAGGAAAGCTATTTCAGTTGGAGATATGGGCCACTATACTAGGCTGTATTATGTAGGCTCCTAATACACACTTACATTCCTGTGAAAGTCAACTACTCTGCATAAAAGTGGAGAGACTGATTTTTCTGGTTTGGGGTATAAAGTTCTGAACCAGATGTGTGAATAAGTCAATGCCTCTAAAAATACTAGCTTAACCTTGTGTATTGATATCTCCACTTTACTACCTTTATAAATTACTTCAGGAACTTTAGATAAATAGCGACGTTTCCAAGAGTTTGCTGAGGACAGCCTGCGCCCGAGGGGAGAGGCTGAAAGTCCAGCACTCAGCCTCCATAAAGAGTTTCACAGACTGAGGTGACAGCATTAGCTGTTGTTATTCTGACCGAGAACGTGTGGCTTACCACAAACTGCAAGCAGGAGCCTGCTGGATGAGGTAAGTGCTAATAATTTTGTTTAACTTCCTCTCAATCTCTTAATTCAAGAATGGTCTGGAACACTTGTGATGAGGCCAACAGTGTTTTACAAACTTTGATGAAAAAGTCCTACTGGTAGAAGGTATATGTTTTGCTGGTTTAGGTAGTTCGATCAATAAGCCTATTGAATATTTGGTATAACTGTGTGTTACAGAGGGTATTTGCAGCGCTGTGATCCCCTTTGGTGGCCTTTAGCAATGTCTAGCCTGAGCTTTCAGTGCTGATAAAGAAATGTGTATTGTCACAGTTGAATATATTTACCATGCAGACCTTTTTAACACCCTTTGCCAATGTCAACACAACCCTTATTTTTTAGCTCCTCTCATAGATATCCAAGAACAAACTCCTTTTTTACACAAGTGCTCAGAGGTGTATGACAGCAGTAGTGAGAGCTGCCTATGTAACAACTCCAAGAAAACTGGCTGAAATTGCCACTCTTAAGCTGTTGTACACAACACTGGAGTTGAGGTGTGCAATGCAAAAGTCAGACTTTTTCAGCCATGCAAAAATATACTCTCTCCTGCTTACTAGAGGAGGGCTGCAGAAACCCTGCACCAACCATTTTTAATTGAGTGGGCTGATTTTATTGCCAAGAAACTTCCTTCTGGTAACATTTAGCACCTTCCTTCCTTTCACTAACATTCTTCAGCCTCACCCAAAAGAGTCTAAAATACATATCTGGGAATGATCTGGTTTTAACAGACTGAACAACAAGATTTTTAGGCAAGCTCTCTGTGAAAGCAAGGGGAAGCATTGTTATGAGAATCTCTCTGAGCTCAGAAATGACAGAACTGAAGAGTGAATGTGTTTCATCAGTAAGATGAAAAATGCCTCTGCAGTGAGTCGAGGCAACGGAACTTTTAATTAGACCAGATTTTGTTATATTGAATCATTTTCCTGGGAAGTTGCCTTGCCACTTACCCTTTCCGGCTGTCTCTTCGGCCACAAGCGCCACAGCCCTGGCAATACTGTTGGAGTCTGCTAGGTTCAGATTCACTGTCTTCAGTGAGAGTGAAGAGCAGGATCGTAGCTCTTGGCTTCCTTTTTCTGTGGCACATGCAGCAATGACGCAAAATCCCCTTTTGTCAAGCCATTTAGCCAGAGAGTTTCCAAGTCCAGTGTCACAGCCTGTTATGAAGACATGCTTTCCACTCACGTTTCTCACTCTGCATCTGTCTCTGATGAGCCAGTAAATGATAAGAGAAAATATGGAAGCCAAAATTGCTATGTGCAGTGAGTCTGAAAGTGAGAGCTACAAACAAATAGGTTAATGACGTAGAAGTGCAATGAAGCAAATGTGCTCAGCCAACCCTCCAACTTCCTGAGACACAATTCCCATAAGGGGCTTTGTTTCTCATTGCAGCCCTTCCAGATCACTGTATGTTATGGGAGAGCAGGGGTAGAAGCTTTGGCACAAAGTTATTGGGATCTATTGGCAAAACCTTCCCTATCTTTCTTTTCAATAGATTTCCACTATTTTCAAGATTTGCTGACCAATCTTTCTAGTCAGTCCTGTCCTTTCAGGACCTTTCAGACTGAAAAGAATGACCTTATCAGCCCTCAAAAGAGTATGTGGAGTTTTGTTGTGGACATTGGTCATTATTTGTGCTGATAGTGGAGAGAGAAGTTCCCCTGGGCAAAAGGACAATTCCCTTTGACTGCCTGTATGTTGCTGCCCAGGCTGCTTTTCTAATCTGTAGCATGGACGCAGAGCTACCCCCAAGAAGAACCAGGGAAGTATAAGCTATAGTGATGTGATGATTAATTTGTTGTGTGACTCATGTTGTGTGATGGTGAATGATCTGCTCTCTGCCCCTTAGACAAGGTAGACTTTGGGGCAGTGCCTGAGTCTTCTGTCTCATCTCATTACCTGTTTAGCACTGATGCACAGTAGAATATATTACATAGGAAGCATGTTTATGTGGAAATGCACAGAGGTGTTGCCCTCAAAAAGACTCTGAAAAACCACTGAAGAAACACAAGGTTTTCTAGCTGTTAGGGAGGATACTGTTCGCTTATTACAGAATTTTTTGATAAATGTAGAATATGGTTCTTGTCATCTAAAATCTTCATGATTGATTACTGGTTTTCCATTGTATTTTTGGTTTGTACAAGAATTAAACCAAAAAGAATTCATTAAAGTCAATATTTATGGGAAGTTTGATCAGTATTTTCCAGACATCCCGTTAAAGAGAAACTTGTTTGCAGGTGCTAAGCAGTCACCCAGGCTCTGGTTACCTATATATGTGTAGAGGTGCAGACATCTCATCTTTAAAATGTGAGATTTTTAAAGGCTGATTGTTGTGTAACATTCTTGCTATCTCAAGACATGAATATTAAAGGAAACCAAATGTATTAGGCCTGTTTGC